>NW_027189959.1:0-30000 GCF_040958095.1 Procambarus clarkii
CCTTAATCCACTTGACCATCACGACCGGACAAAATGAGGTGATAGCCGAAGCTATTTGAACCACCCCACCGCCGGCACTCGGATGGTAATCTTGGGCATAGCATTTTACCAAATCACCTCATTCTTTGGGGCACACGTGCGGAACACAAATGCGAACAAGCCTGAATGGTCCCCAGGACAATATGCAACTGAAAACTCACACCCCAGAAGTGACTCGAACCCATACTCCCAGGAGCAACGCAACTGGTATGTACAAGACGCCTTAATCCACTTGACCATCACGAGCGGACAAAATGAGGTGATAGCCGAAGCTATTTGAACCACCCCACCGCCGGCACTCGGATGGTAATCTTGGGCATAGCATTTTACCAAATCACCTCATTCTTTGGGGCACACGTGAGGAACACAAATGCGAACAAGCCTGAATGGTCCCCAGGACAATATGCAACTGAAAACTCACACCCCAGAAGTGACTCGAACCCATACTCCCAGGAGCAACGCAACTGGTATGTACAAGACGCCTTAATCCACTTGACCATCACGACCGGACAAAATGAGGTGATAGCCGAAGCTATTTGAACCACCCCACCGCCGGCACTCGAATGGTAATCTTGGGCATAGCATTTTACCAAATCACCTCATTCTTTGGGGCACACGTGAGGAACACAAATGCGAACAAGCCTGAATGGTCCCCAGGACAATATGCAACTGAAAACTCACATCCCAGAAGTGACTCGAACCCATACTCCCAGGAGCAACGCAACTGGTATGTACAAGACGCCTTAATCCACTTGACCATCACGACCGGACAAAATGAGGTGATAGCCGAAGCTATTTGAACCACCCCACCGCCGGCACTCGGATGGTAATCATGGGCATAGCATTTTACCAAATCACCTCATTCTTTGGGGCACACGTGAGGAACACAAATGCGAACAAGCCTGAATGGTCCCCAGGACAATATGCAACTGAAAACTCACACCCCAGAAGTGACTCGAACCCATACTCCCAGGAGCAACGCAACTGGTATGTACAAGACGCCTTAATCCACTTGACCATCACGACCGGACAAAATGAGGTGATAGCCGAAGCTATTTGAACCACCCCACCGCCGGCACTCGGATGGTAATCTTGGGCATAGCATTTTACCAAATCACCTCATTCTTTGGGGCACACGTGAGGAACACAAATGCGAACAAGCCTGAATGGTCCCCAGGACAATATGCAACTGAAAACTCACACCCCAGAAGTGACTCGAACCCATACTCCCAGGAGCAACGCAACTGGTATGTACAAGACGCCTTAATCCACTTGACCATCACGACCGGACAAAATGAGGTGATAGCCGAAGCTATTTGAACCACCCCACCGCCGGCACTCGGATGGTAATCTTGGGCATAGCATTTTACCAAATCACCTCATTCTTTGGGGCGCACGTGAGGAACACAAATGCGAACAAGCCTGAATAGTCCCCAGGGCAATATGCAACTGAAAACTCACACCCCAGAAGTGACTCGAACCCATACTCCCAGGAGCAACGCAACTGGTATGTACAAGACGCCTTAATCCACTTGACCATCACGACCGGACAAAATGAGGTGATAGCCGAAGCTATTTGAACCACCCCACCGCCGGCACTCGAATGGTAATCTTGGGCATAGCATTTTACCAAATCACCTCATTCTTTGGGGCACACGTGAGGAACACAAATGCGAACAAGCCTGAATGGTCCCCAGGACAATATGCAACTGAAAACTCACACCCCAGAAGTGACTCGAACCCATACTCCCAGGAGCAACGCAACTGGTATGTACAAGACGCCTTAATCCACTGGACCATCACGACCGGACAAAATGAGGTGATAGCCGAAGCTATTTGAACCACCCCACCGCCGGCACTCGAATGGTAATCTTGGGCATAGCATTTTACCAAATCACCTCATTCTTTGGGGCACACTTGAGGAACACAAATGCGAACAAGCCTGAATGGTCCCCAGGACAATATGCAACTGAAAACTCACACCCCAGAAGTGACTCGAACCCATACTCCCAGGAGCAACGCAACTGGTATGTACAAGACGCCTTAATCTACTTGACCATCACGACCGGAGAAAATGAGGTGATAGCCGAAGCTATTTGAACCATCCCACCGCCGGCACTCGGATGGTAATCTTGGGCATAGCATTTTACCAAATCACCTCATTCTTTGGGGCACACGTGAGGAACACAAATGCGAACAAGCCTGAATGGTCCCCAGGACAATATGCAACTGAAAACTCACACCCCAGAAGTGACTCGAACCCATACTCCCAGGAGCAACGCAACTGGTATGTACAAGACGCCTTAATCCACTTGACCATCACGACCGGACAAAATGAGGTGATAGCCGAAGCTATTTGAACCACCCCACCGCCGGCACTCGGATGGTAATCTTGGGCATAGCATTTTACCAAATCACCTCATTCTTTGGGGCACACGTGCGGAACACAAATGCGAACAAGCCTGAATGGTCCCCAGGACAATATGCAACTGAAAACTCACACCCCAGAAGTGACTCGAACCCATACTCCCAGGAGCAACGCAACTGGTATGTACAAGACGCCTTAATCCACTTGACCATCACGACCGGACAAAATGAGGTGATAGCCGAAGCTATTTGAACCACCCCACCGCCGGCACTCGGATGGTAATCTTGGGCATAGCATTTTACCAAATCACCTCATTCTTTGGGGCACACGTGAGGAACACAAATGCGAACAAGCCTGAATGGTCCCCAGGACAATATGCAACTGAAAACTCACAACCCAGGAGTGACTCGAACCCATACTCCCAGGAGCAACGCAACTGGTATGTACAAGACGCCTTAATCCACTTGACCATCACGACCGGACAAAATGAGGTGATAGCCGAAGCTATTTGAACCATCCCACCGCCGGCATTCGGATGGTAATCTTGGGCATAGCATTTTACCAAATCACCTCATTCTTTGGGGCACACGTGAGGAACACAAATGCGAGCAAGCCTGAATGGTCCCCAGGAAAATATGCAACTGAAAACTCACACCCCAGAAGTGACTCGAACCCATACTCCCAGGAGCAACGCAACTGGTATGTACAAGACGCCTTAATCCACTTGACCATCACCACCGGACAAAATGAGGTGATAGCCGAAGCTATTTGAACCACCCCACCGCCGGCACTCGGATGGTAATCTTGGGCATAGCATTTTACCAAATCACCTCATTCTTTGGGGCACACGTGAGGAACACAAATGCGAACAAGCCTGAATGGTCCCCAGGACAATATGCAACTGAAAACTCACACCCCAGAAGTGACTCGAACCCATACTCCCAGGAGCAACGCAACTGGTATGTACAAGACGCCTTAATCCACTTGACCATCACGACCGGACAAAATGAGGTGATAGCCGAAGCTATTTGAACCACCCCACCGCCGGCACTCGGATGGTAATCTTGGGCATAGCATTTTACCAAATCACCTCATTCTTTGGGGCACACGTGAGGAACACAAATGCGAACAAGCCTGAATGGTCCCCAGGCCAATATGCAACTGAAAACTCACACCCCAGAAGTGACTCGAATCCATACTCCCAGGAGCAACGCAACTGGTATGTACAAGACGCCTTAATCCACTTGACCATCACGACCGGACAAAATGAGGTGATAGTTAAAGCTATTTGAACCACCCCACCACCGGCACTCGGATGGTAATCTTGGGCATAGCATTTTACCAAATCACCTCATTCTTTGGGGCACACGTGAGGAACACAAATGCGAACAAGCCTGAATGGTCCCCAGGACAATATGCAACTGAAAACTCACACCCCAGAAGTAACTCGAACCCATACTCCCAGGAGCAACGCAACTGGTATGTACAAGACGCTTTAATCCACTTGACCATCACGACCGGACAAAATGAGGTGATAGCCGAAGCTATTTGAACCACCCCACCGCCGGCACTCGAATGGTAATCTTGGGCATAGCATTTTACCAAATCACCTCATTCTTTGGGGCACACTTGAGGAACACAAATGCGAACAAGCCTGAATGGTCCCCAGGACAATATGCAACTGAAAACTCACACCCCAGAAGTGACTCGAACCCATACTCCCAGGAGCAACGCAACTGGTATGTACAAGACGCCTTAATCCACTTGACCATCACGACCGGAGAAAATGAGGTGATAGCCGAAGCTATTTGAACCACCCCACCGCCGGCACTCGGGTGGTAATCTTGGGCATAGCATTTTACCAAATCACCTCATTCTTTGGGGCACACGTGGGGAACACAAATGCGAACAAGCCTGAATGGTCCCCAGGACAATATGCAACTGAAAACTCACACCCCAGAAGTGACTCGAACCCATACTCCCAGGAGCAACGCAACTGGTATGTACAAGACGCCTTAATCCACTTGACCATCACGACCGGACAAAATGAGGTGATAGCCGAAGCTATTTGAACCACCCCACCGCCGGCACTCGGATGGTAATCTTGGGCATAGCATTTTACCAAATCACCTCATTCTTTGGGGCACACGTGCGGAACACAAATGCGAACAAGCCTGAATGGTCCCCAGGACAATATGCAACTGAAAACTCACACCCCAGAAGTGACTCAAACCCATACTCCCAGGAGCAACGCAACTGGTATGTACAAGACGCCTTAATCCACTTGACCATCACGACCGGACAAAATGAGGTGATAGCCGAAGCTATTTGAACCACCCCACCGCCGGCACTCGGATGGTAATCTTGGGCATAGCATTTTACCAAATCACCTCATTCTTTGGGGCACACGTGAGGAACACAAATGCGAACAAGCCTGAATGGTCCCCAGGACAATATGCAACTGAAAACTCACACCCCAGAAGTGACTCGAACCCATACTCCCAGGAGCAACGCAACTGGTATGTACAAGACGCCTTAATCCACTTGACCATCACGACCGGACAAAATGAGGTGATAGCCGAAGCTATTTGAACCACCCCACCGCCGGCACTCGGATGGTAATCTTGGGCATAGCATTTTACCAAATCACCTCATTCTTTGGGGCACACGTGAGGAACACAAATGCGAGCAAGCCTGAATGGTCCCCAGGACAATATGCAACTGAAAACTCACACCCCAGAAGTGACTCGAACCCATACTTCCAGGAGCAACGCAACTAATATGTACAAGACGCCTTAATCCACTTGACCATCACGACCGGACAAAATGAGGTGATAGCCGAAGCTATTTGAACCACCCCACCGCCGGCACTCGGATGGTAATCTTGGGCATAGCATTTTACCAAATCACCTCATTCTTTGGGGCACACGTGAGGAACACAAATGCGAACAAGCCTGAATGGTCCCCAGGACAATATGCAACTGAAAACTCATACCCCAGAAGTGACTCGAACCCATACTTTCAGGAGCAACGCAACTGGTATGTACAAGACGCCTTAATCCACTTGACCATCACGACCGGACAAAATGAGGTGATAGCCGAAGCTATTTGAACCTCCCCACCGCCGGCACTCGGATGGTAATCTTGGGCATAGCATTTTACCAAATCACCTCATTCTTTGGGGGCACACGTGAGGAACACAAATGCGAACAAGCCTTAATGGTCCCCAAGACAATATGCAACTGAAAACTCACACCCCAGAAGTGACTCAAACCCATACTCCCAGGAGCAACGCAACTGGTATGTACAAGACGCCTTAATCCACTTGACCATCACGACCGGACAAAATGAGGTGATAGCCGAAGCTATTTGCACCACCCCACCGCCGGCACTCGGATGGTAATCTTGGGCATAGCATTTTACCAAATGTCCTCATCCTTTGGGGCACACGTGAGGAACACAAATGCGAACAAGCCTCAATGGTCCCCAGGAGAAATATGCAACTGAAAACTCACACCCCAGAAGTGACTCGAACCCATACTCCCAGGAGCAACGCAACTGGTATGTACAAGACGCCTTAATCCACTTGACCATCACGACCGGACAAAATGAGGTGATAGCCGAAGCTATTTGAACCACCCCACCGCCGGCACTCGGATGGTAATCTTGGGCATAGCATTTTACCAAATCACCTCATTCTTTGGGGCACACGTGAGGAACACAAATGCGAACAAGCCTGAATGGTCCCCAGGACAATATGCAACTGAAAACTCACACCCCAGAAGTGACTCGAACCCATACTCCCAGGAGCAACACAACTGGTATGTACAAGACGCCTTAATCCACTTGACCATCACGACCGGACAAAATGAGGTGATAGCCGAAGCTATTTGAACCACCCCACCGCCGGCACTCAGATGGTAATCTTGGGCATAGCATTTTACCAAATCACCTCATTCTTTGGGGCACACGTGAGGAACACAAATGCGAACAAGCCTGAATGGTCCCCAGGACAATATGCAACTGAAAACTCACACCCCAGAAGTGACTCGAACACATACTCCCAGGAGCAACGCAACTGGTATGTACAAGACGCCTTAATCCACTTGACCATCACGACCGGACAAAATGAGGTGATAGTTGAAGCTATTTGAACCACCCCACCACCGGCACTCGGATGGTAATCTTGGGCATAGCATTTTACCAAATCACCTCATTCTTTGGGGCACACGTGAGGAACACAAATGCGAACAAGCCTGAATGGTCCCCAGGACAATATGCCACTGAAAACTCACACCCCAGAAGTGACTCGAACCCATACTCCCAGGAGCAACGTACGCAACTGGTATGTACAAGACGCCTTAATCCACTTGACCATCACGACCGGACAAAATGAGGTTTAGCCGAAGCTATTTGGACCACCCTACCGCCGGCACTCGGATGGTAATTTTGGGCATAGCATTTTACCAAATCACCTCATTCTTTGGGGCACACGTGTGGAACACAAATGCGTACAAGCCTGAATGGTCCCCAGGACAATATGCAACTGAAAACTCACACCCCAGAAGTGACTCGAACCCATACTCCCAGGAGCAACGCAACTGGTATGTACAAGACGCGTTATTACACTTGACCATCACGACCGGACAAAATGAGGTGATAGCCGAAGCTATTTGAACCACCTCACCGCCGGCACTCGGATGGTAATCTTGGGCATAGCATTTTACCAAATCACCTCATTCATTGGGGCACACGTGAGGAACACAAATGCGAACAAGCCTGAATGGTCCCCAGGACAATATGCAACTGAAAACTCACACCCCAGAAGTGACTCGAACCCATACTCCCAGGAGCAACGCAACTGGTATGTACAAGACGCCTTAATCCACTTGACCATCACGACCGGACAAAATGAGGTGATAGCCGAAGCTATTTGAAACACCCCACCGCCGGCACTCGGATGGTAATCTTGGGCATAGCATTTTACCAAATCACCTCATTCTTTGGGGCACACGTGAGGAACACAAATGCGAACAAGCCTGAATGGTCCCCAGGACAATATGCAACTGAAAACTCATACCCCAGAAGTGACTCGAACCCATACTTTCAGGAGCAACGCAACTGGTATGTACAAGACGCCTTAATCCACTTGACCATCACGACCGGACAAAATGAGGTGATAGCCGAAGCTATTTGAACCTCCCCACCGCCGGCACTCGGATGGTAATCTTGGGCATAGCATTTTACCAAATCACCTCATTCTTTGGGGGCACACGTGAGGAACACAAATGCGAACAAGCCTGAATGGTCCCCAAGACAATATGCAACTGAAAACTCACACCCCAGAAGTGACTCAAACCCATACTCCCAGGAGCAACGCAACTGGTATGTACAAGACGCCTTAATCCACTTGACCATCACGACCGGACAAAATGAGGTGATAGCCGAAGCTATTTGCACCACCCCACCGCCGGCACTCGGATGGTAATCTTGGGCATAGCATTTTACCAAATCACCTCATTCTTTGGGGCACACGTGAGGAACACAAATGCGAACAAGCCTGAATGGTCCCCAGGAGAAATATGCAACTGAAAACTCACACCCCAGAAGTGACTCGAACCCATACTCCCAGGAGCAATGCAACTGGAATGTACAAGACGCATTAATCCACTTGACCATCACGACCGGACAAAATGAGGTGATAGCCGAAGCTATTTCAACCACCCCTCCGCCGGCACTCGGATGGTAATCTTGGGCATAGCATTTTACCAAATCACCTCATTCTTTGGGGCACACGTGAGGAACACAAATGCGAACAAGCCTGAATGGTCCCCAGGACAATATGCAACTGAAAACTCACACCCCAGAAGTGACTCGAACCCATACTCCCAGGAGCAACGCAACTGGTATGTACAAGACGCCTTAATCCACTTGACCATCACGACCGGACAAAATGAGGTGATAGCCGAAGCTATTTGAACCACCCCACCGCCGGCACTCGGATGGTAATCTTGGGCATAGCATTTTACCAAATCACCTCATTCTTTGGGGCACACGTGAGGAACACAAATGCGAACAAGCCTGAATGGTCCCCAGGACAAAATGCAACTGAAAACTCACACCCCAGAAGTGACTCGAACCCATACTCCCAGGAGCAACGCAACTGGTATGTACAAGACGCCTTAATCCACTTGACCATCACGACCGGACAAAATGAGGTGATAGCCAAAGCTATTTGAACCACCCCACCGCCGGCACTCAGATGGTAATCTTGGGCATAGCATTTTACCAAATCACCTCATTCTTTGGGGCACACGTGAGGAACACAAATGCGAACAAGCCTGAATGGTCCCCAGGACAATATGCAACTGAAAACTCACACTCCAGAAGTGACTCGAACCCATACTCCCAGGAGCAACGCAACTGGTATGTACAAGACGCCTTAATCCACTTGACCATCACGACCGGACAAAATGAGGTGATAGTTGAAGCTATTTGAACCACCCCACCACCGGCACTCGGATGGTAATCTTGGGCATAGCATTTTACCAAATCACCTCATTCTTTGGGGCACACGTGAGGAACACAAATGCGAACAAGCCTGAATGGTCCCCAGGACAATATGCCACTGAAAACTCACACCCCAGAAGTGACTCGAACCCATACTCCCAGGAGCAACGCAACTGGTATGTACAAGACGCCTTAATCCACTTGACCATCACGACCGGACAAAATGAGGTGATAGCCGAAGCTATTTGAACCACCCCACCGCCGGCACTCAGATGGTAATCTTGGGCATAGCATTTTACCAAATCACCTCATTCTTTGGGGCACACGTGAGGAACACAAATGCGAACAAGCCTGAATGGTCCCCAGGACAATATGCAACTGAAAACTCACACCCCAGAAGTGACTCGAACCCATACTTCCAGGAGCAACGCAACTAATATGTACAAGACGCCTTAATCCACTTGACCATCACGACCGGACAAAATGAGGTGATAGCCGAAGCTATTTGAACCACCCCACCGCCGGCACTCGGATGGTAATCTTGGGCATAGCTTTTTACCAAATCACCTCATTCTTTGGGGCACACGTGAGGAACACAAATGCGAACAAGCCTGAATGGTCCCCAGGACAATATGCAACTGAAAACTCATACCCCAGAAGTGACTCTAACCCATACTTTCAGGAGCAACGCAACTGGTATGTACAAGACGCCTTAATCCACTTGACCATCACGACCGGACAAAATGAGGTGATAGCCGAAGCTATTTGAACCTCCCCACCGCCGGCACTCAGATGGTAATCTTGGGCATAGCATTTTACCAAATCACCTCATTCTTTGGGGGCACACGTGAGGAACACAAATGCGAACAAGCCTGAATGGTCCCCAAGACAATATGCAACTGAAAACTCACACCCCAGAAGTGACTCAAACCCATACTCCCAGGAGCAACGCAACTGGTATGTACAAGACGCCTTAATCCACTTGACCATCACGACCGGACAAAATGAGGTGATAGCCGAAGCTATTTGCACCACCCCACCGCCGGCACTCAGATGGTAATCTTGGGCATAGCATTTTACCAAATCACCTCATCCTTTGGGGCCCACGTGAGGAACACAAATGCGAACAAGCCTCAATGGTCCCCAGGAGAAATATGCAACTGAAAACTCACACCCCAGAAGTGACTCGAACCCATACTCCCAGGAGCAACGTAACTGGTATATACAAGACGCCTTAATCCACTTGACCATCACGACCGGACAAAATGAGGTGATAGCCGAAGCTATTTGAAACACCCCACCGCCGGCACTCGGATGGTAATCTTGGGCATAGCATTTTACCAAATCACCTCATTCTTTGGGGCACACGTGAGGAACACAAATGCGAACAAGCCTGAATGGTCCCCAGGACAATATACAACTGAAAACTCATACCCCAGAAGTGACTCGAACCCATACTTTCAGGAGCAACGCAACTGGTATGTACAAGACGCCTTAATCCACTTGACCATCACGACCGGACAAAATGAGGTGATAGCCGAAGCTATTTGAACCTCCCCACCGCCGGCACTCGGATGGTAATCTTGGGCATAGCATTTTACCAAATCACCTCATTCTTTGGGGGCACACGTGAGGAACACAAATGCGAACAAGCCTGAATGGTCCCCAAGACAATATGCAACTGAAAACTCACACCCCAGAAGTGACTCAAACCCATACTCCCAGGAGCAACGCAACTGGTATGTACAAGACGCCTTAATCCACTTGACCATCACGACCGGACAAAATGAGGTGATAGCCGAAGCTATTTGCACCACCCCACCGCCGGCACTCGGATGGTAATCTTGGGCATAGCATTTTACCAAATCACCTCATTCTTTGGGGCACACGTGAGGAACACAAATGCGAACAAGCCTGAATGGTCCCCAGGAGAAATATGCAACTGAAAACTCACACCCCAGAAGTGGCTCGAACCCATACTCCCAGGAGCAATGCAACTGGTATGTACAAGACGCATTAATCCACTTGACCATCACGACCGGACAAAATGAGGTGATAGCCGAAGCTATTTCAACCACCCCTCCGCCGGCACTCGGATGGTAATCTTGGGCATAGCATTTTACCAAATCACCTCATTCTTTGGGGCACACGTGAAGAACACAAATGCGAACAAGCCTGAATGGTCCCCAGGACAATATGCAACTGAAAACTCACACCCCAGAAGTGACTCGAACCCATACTCCCAGGAGCAACGCAACTGGTATGTACAAGACGCCTTAATCCACTTGACCATCACGACCGGACAAAATGAGGTGATAGCCGAAGCTATTTGAACCACCCCACCGCCGGCACTCGGATGGTAATCTTGGGCATAGCATTTTACCAAATCACCTCATTCTTTGGGGCACACGTGAGGAACACAAATGCGAACAAGCCTGAATGGTCCCCAGGACAAAATGCAACTGAAAACTCACACCCCAGAAGTGACTCGAACCCATACTCCCAGGAGCAACGCAACTGGTATGTACAAGACGCCTTAATCTACTTGACCATCACGACCGGACAAAATGAGGTGATAGCCAAAGCTATTTGAACCACCCCACCGCCGGCACTCAGATGGTAATCTTGGGCATAGCATTTTACCAAATCACCTCATTCTTTGGGGCACACGTGAGGAACACAAATGCGAACAAGCCTGAATGGTCCCCAGGACAATATGCAACTGAAAACTCACACCCCAGAAGTGACTCGAACCCATACTCCCAGGAGCAACGCAACTGGTATGTACAAGACGCCTTAATCCACTTGACCATCACGACCGGACAAAATGAGGTGATAGTTGAAGCTATTTGAACCACCCCACCACCGGCACTCGGATGGTAATCTTGGGCATAGCATTTTACCAAATCACCTCATTCTTTGGGGCACACGTGAGGAACACAAATGCGAACAAGCCTGAATGGTCCCCAGGACAATATGCCACTGAAAACTCACACCCCAGAAGTGACTCGAACCCATACTCCCAGGAGCAACGCAACTGGTATGTACAAGACGCCTTAATCCACTTGACCATCACGACCGGACAAAATGAGGTGATAGCCGAAGCTATTTGAACCACCCCACCGCCGGCACTCAGATGGTAATCTTGGGCATAGCATTTTACCAAATCACCTCATTCTTTGGGGCACACGTGAGGAACACAAATGCGAACAAGCCTGAATGGTCCCCAGGACAATATGCAACTGAAAACTCACACCCCAGAAGTGACTCGAACCCATACTTCCAGGAGCAACGCAACTAATATGTACAAGACGCCTTAATCCACTTGACCATCACGACCGGACAAAATGAGGTGATAGCCGAAGCTATTTGAACCACCCCACCGCCGGCACTCGGATGGTAATCTTGGGCATAGCTTTTTACCAAATCACCTCATTCTTTGGGGCACACGTGAGGAACACAAATGCGAACAAGCCTGAATGGTCCCCAGGACAATATGCAACTGAAAACTCATACCCCAGAAGTGACTCTAACCCATACTTTCAGGAGCAACGCAACTGGTATGTACAAGACGCCTTAATCCACTTGACCATCACGACCGGACAAAATGAGGTGATAGCCGAAGCTATTTGAACCTCCCCACCGCCGGCACTCAGATGGTAATCTTGGGCATAGCATTTTACCAAATCACCTCATTCTTTGGGGGCACACGTGAGGAACACAAATGCGAACAAGCCTGAATGGTCCCCAAGACAATATGCAACTGAAAACTCACACCCCAGAAGTGACTCAAACCCATACTCCCAGGAACAACGCAACTGGTATGTACAAGACGCCTTAATCCACTTGACCATCACGACCGGACAAAATGAGGTGATAGCCGAAGCTATTTGCACCACCCCACCGCCGGCACTCAGATGGTAATCTTGGGCATAGCATTTTACCAAATCACCTCATCCTTTGGGGCCCACGTGAGGAACACAAATGCGAACAAGCCTCAATGGTCCCCAGGAGAAATATGCAACTGAAAACTCACACCCCAGAAGTGACTCGAACCCATACTCCCAGGAGCAACGTAACTGGTATATACAAGACGCATTAATCCACTTGACAATCACGACCGGACAAAATGAGGTGATAGCCGAAGCTATTTGAACCACCCCACCGCCGGCACTCGAATGGTAATCTTGGGCATAGCATTTTACCAAATCACCTCATTCTTTGGGGCACACGTGAGGAACACAAATGCGAAAAAGCCTGAATGGTCCCCAGGACAATATGCAACTGAAAACTCACACCCCAGAAGTGACTCGAACCCCTACTCCCAGGATCAACGCAACTGGTATGTACAAGACGCCTTAATCCACTTGACCATCACGACCGGACAAAATGAGGTGATAGCCGAAGCTATTTGAACCACCCCACCGCCGGCACTCGGATGGTAATCTTGGGCATAGCATTTTACCAAATCACCTCATTCTTTGGGGCACACATGAGGAACACAAATGCGAACAAGCCTGAATGGTCCCCAGGACAATATGCAACTGAAAACTCACACCCCAGAAGTGACTCGAACCCATACTCCCAGGAGCAACGCAACTGTTATGTACAAGACGCCTTAATCCACTTGACCATCACGACCGGACAAAATGAGGTGATAGCCGAAGCTATTTGAACCACCCCACTGCCGGCACTCAGATGGTAATCTTGGGCATAGCATTTTACCAAATCACCTCATTCTTTGGGGCACACGTGAGGAACACAAATGCGAACAAGCCTGAATGGTCCCCAGGACAATATGCAACTGAAAACTCACACCCCAGAAGTGACTCGAACCCATACTCCCAGGAGCAACGCAACTGGTATGTACAAGACGCCTTAATCCACTTGACCATCACGACCGGACAAAATGAGGCGATAGTTGAAGCTATTTGAACCACCCCACCACCGGCACTCAGATGGAAATCTTGGGCATAGCATTTTACCAAATCACCTCATTCTTTGGGGCACACATGAGGAACACAAATGCGAACAAGCCTGAATGGTCCCCAGGACAATATGCAACTGAAAACTCACACCCCAGAAGTGACTCGAACCCATACTCCCAGGAGCAACGCAACTGGTATGTACAAGACGCCTTAATCCACTTGACTATCACGACCGGACAAAATGAGGTGATAGCCGAAGCTATTTGAACCACCCCACCGCCGGCACTCGGATGGTAATCTTGGGCATAGCATTTTACCAAATCACCTCATTCTTTGGGGCACACGTGAGGAACACAAATGCGAACAAGCCTGAATGGTCCCCAGGACAAAATGCAACTGAAAACTCACACCCCAGAAGTGACTCGAACCCATACTCCCAGGAGCAACGCAACTGGTATGTACAAGACGCCTTAATCCACTTGACCATCACGACCGGACAAAATGAGGTGATAGCCAAAGCTATTTGAACCACCCCACCGCCGGCACTCAGATGGTAATCTTGGGCATAGCATTTTACCAAATCACCTCATTCTTTGGGGCACACGTGAGGAACACAAATGCGAACAAGCCTGAATGGTCCCCAGGACAATATGCAACTGAAAACTCACACCCCAGAAGTGACTCGAACCCATACTCCCAGGAGCAACGCAACTGGTATGTACAAGACGCCTTAATCCACTTGACCAACACGACCGGACAAAATGAGGTGATAGTTGAAGCTATTTGAACCACCCCACCACCGGCACTCGGATGGTAATCTTGGGCATAGCATTTTACCAAATCACCTCATTCTTTGGGGCACACGTGAGGAACACAAATGCGAACAAGCCTGAATGGTCCCCAGGACAATATGCCACTGAAAACTCACACCCCAGAAGTGACTCGAACCCATACTCCCAGGAGCAACGCATCTGGTATGTACAAGACGCCTTAATCCACTTGACCATCACGACCGGACAAAATGAGGTGATAGCCGAAGCTATTTGAACCACCCCACCGCCGGCACTCAGATGGTAATCTTGGGCATAGCATTTTACCAAATCACCTCATTCTTTGGGGCACACGTGAGGAACACAAATGCGAACAAGCCTGAATGGTCCCCAGGACAATATGCAACTGAAAACTCACACCCCAGAAGTGACTCGAACCCATACTTCCAGGAGCAACGCAACTAATATGTACAAGACGCCTTAATCCACTTGACCATCACGACCGGACAAAATGAGGTGATAGCCGAAGCTATTTAAACCACCCCACCGCCGGCACTCGGATGGTAATCTTGGGCATAGCTTTTTACCAAATCACCTCATTCTTTGGGGCACACGTGAGGAACACAAATGCGAACAAGCCTGAATGGTCCCCAGGACAATATGCAACTGAAAACTCATACCCCAGAAGTGACTCTAACCCATACTTTCAGGAGCAACGCAACTGGTATGTACAAGACGCCTTAATCCACTTGACCATCACGACCGGACAAAATGAGGTGATAGCCGAAGCTATTTGAACCTCCCCACCGCCGGCACTCGGATGGTAATCTTGGGCATAGCATTTTACCAAATCACCTCATTCTTTGGGGGCACACGTGAGGAACACAAATGCGAACAAGCCTGAATGGTCCCCAAGACAATATGCAACTGAAAACTCACACCCCAGAAGTGACTCAAACCCATACTCCCAGGAGCAACGCAACTGGTATGTACAAGACGCCTTAATCCACTTGACCATCACGACCGGACAAAATGAGGTGATAGCCGAAGCTATTTGCACCACCCCACCGCCGGCACTCGGATGGTAATCTTGGGCATAGCATTTTACCAAATCACCTCATCCTTTGGGGCCCACGTGAGGAACACAAATGCGAACAAGCCTCAATGGTCCCCAGGAGAAATATGCAAATGAAAACTCACACCCCAGAAGTGACTCGAACCCATACTCCCAGGAGCAACGTAACTGGTATATACAAGACGCATTAATCCACTTGACAATCACGACCGGACAAAATGAGGTGATAGCCGAAGCTATTTGAACCACCCCACCGCCGGCACTCGAATGGTAATCTTGGGCATAGCATTTTACCAAATCACCTCATTCTTTGGGGCACACGTGAGGAACACAAATGCGAAAAAGCCTGAATGGTCCCCAGGACAATATGCAACTGAAAACTCACACCCCAGAAGTGACTCGAACCCCTACTCCCAGGAGCAACGCAACTGGTATGTACAAGACGCCTTAATCCACTTGACCATCACGACCGGACAAAATGAGGTGATAGCCGAAGCTATTTGAACCACCCCACCGCCGGCACTCGGATGGTAATCTTGGGCATAGCATTTTACCAAATCACCTCATTCTTTGGGGCACACGTGAGGAACACAAATGCGAACAAGCCTGAATGGTCCCCAGGACAATATGCAACTGAAAACTCACACCCCAGAAGTGACTCGAACCCATACTCCCAGGAGCAACGCAACTGGTATGTACAAGACGCCTTAATCCACTTGACCATCACGACCGGACAAAATGAGGTGATAGCCGAAGCTATTTGAACCACCCCACCGCCGGCACTCAGATGGTAATCTTGGGCATAGCATTTTACCAAATCACCTCATTCTTTGGGGCACACGTGAGGAACACAAATGCGAACAAGCCTGAATGGTCCCCAGGACAATATGCAACTGAAAACTCACTCCCCAGAAGTGACTCGAACCCATACTCCCAGGAGCAACGCAACTGGTATGTACAAGACGCCTTAATCCACTTGACCATCACGACCGGACAAAATGAGGCGATAGTTGAAGCTATTTGAACCACCCCACCACCGGCACTCAGATGGTAATCTTGGGCATAGCATTTTACCAAATCACCTCATTCTTTGGGGCACACATGAGGAACACAAATGCGAACAAGCCTGAATGGTCCCCAGGACAATATGCCACTGAAAACTCACACCCCAGAAGTGACTCGAACCCATACTCCCAGGAGCAACGCAACTGGTATGTACAAGACGCCTTAATCCACTTGACCATCACGACCGGACAAAATGAGGTTTAGCCGAAGCTATTTGGACCACCCAACCGCCGGCACTCGGATGGTAATTTTGGGCATAGCATTTTACCAAATCACCTCATTCTTTGGGGCACACGTGTGGAACACAAATGCGTACAAGCCTGAATGGTCCCCAGGACAATATGCAACTGAAAACTCACACCCCAGAAGTGACTCGAACCCATACTCCCAGGAGCAACGCAACTGGTATGTACAAGACGCCTTAATCCACTTGACCATCACGACCGGACAAAATGAGGTTTAGCCGAAGCTATTTGGACCACCCAACCGCCGGCACTCGGATGGTAATTTTGGGCATAGCATTTTACCAAATCACCTCATTCTTTGGGGCACACGTGTGGAACACAAATGCGTACAAGCCTGAATGGTCCCCAGGACAATATGCAACTGAAAACTCACACCCCAGAAGTGACTCGAACCCATACTCCCAGGAGCAACGCAACTGGTATGTACAAGACGCCTTAATCCACTTGACCATCACGACCGGACAAAATGAGGTGATAGCCGAAGCTATTTGAACCACCCCACCGCCGGCACTCGGATGGTAATCTTGGGCATAGCATTTTACCAAATCACCTCATTCTTTGGGGCACACGTCAGGAACACAAATGCGAACAAGCCTGAATGGTCCCCAGGACAATATGCAACTGAAAACTCACACCCCAGAAGTGACTCGAACCCATACTCCCAGGAGCAACGCAACTGGTATGTACAAGACGCCATAATCCACTTGACCATCACGACCGGACAAAATGAGGTGATAGCCGAAGCTATTTGAACCACCCCACCGCCGGAACTCGGATGGTAATCTTGGGCATAGCATTTTACCAAATCACCTCATTCTTTGGGGCACACGTGAGGAACACAAATGCGAACAAGCCTGAATGGTCCCCAGGACAATATGCAACTGAAAACTCACACCCCAGAAGTGACTCGAACCCATACTTCCAGGAGCAACGCAACTAATATGTACAAGACGCCTTAATCCACTTGACCATCACGACCGGACAAAATGAGGTGATAGCCGAAGCTATTTGAACCACCCCACCGCCGGCACTCGGATGGTAATCTTGGGCATAGCATTTTACCAAATCCCCTCATTCTTTGGGGCACACGTGAGGAACACAAATGCGAACAAGCCTGAATGGTCCCCAGGACAATATGCAACTGAAAACTCATACCCCAGAAGTGACTCGAACCCATACTTTCAGGAGCAACGCAACTGGTATGTACAAGACGCCTTAATCCACTTGACCATCACGACCGGACAAAATGAGGTGATAGCCGAAGCTATTTGAACCTCCCCACCGCCGGCACTCGGATGGTAATCTTGGGCATAGCATTTTACCAAATCACCTCATTCTTTGGGGGCACACGTGAGGAACACAAATGCGAACAAGCCTGAATGGTCCCCAAGACAATATGCAACTGAAAACTCACACCCCAGAAGTGACTCAAACCCATACTCCCAGGAGCAACGCAACTGGTATGTACAAGACGCCTTAATCCACTTGACCATCACGACCGGACAAAATGAGGTGATAGCCGAAGCTATTTGCACCACCCCACCGCCGGCACTCGGATGGTAATCTTGGGCATAGCATTTTACCAAATCACCTCATTCTTTGGGGCACACGTGAGGAACACAAATGCGAACAAGCCTGAATGGTCCCCAGGAGAAATATGCAACTGAAAACTCACACCCCAGAAGTGACTCGAACCCATACTCCCAGGAGCAACGCAACTGGTATGTACAAGACGCCTTAATCCACTTGACCATCACGACCGGACAAAATGAGGTGATAGCCGAAGCTATTTGAACCACCCCACCACCGGCACTCGGATGGTAATCTTGGGCATAGCATTTTACCAAATCACCTCATTCTTTGGGGCACACGTGAGGAACACAAATGCGAACAAGCCTGAATGGTCCCCAGGACAAAATGCAACTGAAAACTCACACCCCAGAAGTGACTCGAACCCATACTCCCAGGAGCAACGCAACTGGTATGTACAAGACGCCTTAATCCACTTGACCATCACGACCGGACAAAATGAGGTGATAGCCAAAGCTATTTGAACCACCCCACCGCCGGCACTCAGATGGTAATCTTGGGCATAGCATTTTACCAAATCACCTCATTCTTTGGGGCACACGTGAGGAACACAAATGCGAACAAGCCTGAATGGTCCCCAGGACAATATGCAACTGAAAACTCACACCCCAGAAGTGACTCGAACCCATACTCCCAGGAGCAACGCAACTGGTATGTACAAGACGCCTTAATCCACTTGACCATCACGACCGGACAAAATGAGGTGATAGTTGAAGCTATTTGAACCACCCCACCACCGGCACTCGGATGGTAATCTTGGGCATAGCATTTTACCAAATCACCTCATTCTTTGGGGCACACGTGAGGAACACAAATGCGAACAAGCCTGAATGGTCCCCAGGACAATATGCCACTGAAAACTCACACCCCAGAAGTGACTCGAACCCATACTCCCAGGAGCAACGCAACTGGTATGTACAAGACGCCTTAATCCACTTGACCATCACGACCGGACAAAATGAGGTGATAGTTGAAGCTATTTGAACCACCCCCACCACCGGCACTCGGATGGTAATCTTGGGCATAGCATTTTACCAAATCACCTCATTCTTTGGGGCACACGTGAGGAACACAAATGCGAACAAGCCTGAATGGTCCCCAGGACAATATGCCACTGAAAACTCACACCCCAGAAGTGACTCGAACCCATACTCCCAGGAGCAACACAACTGGTATGTACAAGACGCCTTAATCCACTTGACCATCACGACCGGACAAAATGAGGTGATAGCCGAAGCTATTTGAACCACCCCACCGCCGGCACTCAGATGGTAATCTTGGGCATAGCATTTTACCAAATCACCTCATTCTTTGGGGCACACGTGAGGAACACAAATGCGAACAAGCCTGAATGGTCCCCAGGACAATATGCAACTGAAAACTCACACCCCAGAAGTGACTCGAACCCATACTCCCAGGAGCAACGCAACTGGTATGTACAAGACGCCTTAATCCACTTGACCATCACGACCGGACAAAATGAGGTGATAGTTGAAGCTATTTGAACCACCCCACCACCGGCACTCGGATGGTAATCTTGGGCATAGCATTTTACCAAATCACCTCATTCTTTGGGGCACACATGAGGAACACAAATGCGAACAAGCCTGAATGGTCCCCAGGACAATATGCCACTGAAAACTCACACCCCAGAAGTGACTCGAACCCATACTCCCAGGAGCAACGCAACTGGTATGTACAAGACGCCTTAATCCACTTGACCATCACGACCGGACAAAATGAAGTTTAGCCGAAGCTATTTGGACCACCCAACCGCCGTCACTCGGATGCTAATTTTGGGCATAGCATTTTACCAAATCACCTCATTCTTTGGGGCACACGTGTGGAACACAAATGCGTACAAGCCTGAATGGTCCCCAGGACAATATGCAACTGAAAACTCACACCCCAGAAGTGACTCGAACCCATACTCCCAGGAGCAAAGCAACTGGTATGTACAAGACGCCTTAATCCACTTGACCATCACGACCGGACAAAATGAGGTGATAGCCGAAGCTATTTGAACCACCCCACCGCCGGCACTCGGATGGTAATCTTGGGCATAGCATTTTACCAAATCACCTCATTCTTTGGGGCACACGTGAGGAACACAAATGCGAACAAGCCTGAATGGTCCCCAGGACAATATGCAACTGAAAACTCACACACCAGAAGTGACTCGAACCCATACTCCCAGGAGCAACGCAACTGGTATGTACAAGACGCCTTAATCCACTTGACCATCACGACCGGACAAAATGAGGTGATAGCCGAAGCTATTTGAACCACCCCACCGCCGGCACTCGGATGGTAATCTTGGGCATAGCATTTTACCAAATCACCTCATTCTTTGGGGCACACGTCAGGAACACAAATGCGAACAAGCCTGAATGGTCCCCAGGACAATATGCAACTGAAAACTCACACCCCAGAAGTGACTCGAACCCATACTCCCAGGAGCAACGCAACTGGTATGTACAAGACGCCATAATCCACTTGACCATCACGACCGGACAAAATGAGGTGATAGCCGAAGCTATTTGAACCACCCCACCGCCGGAACTCGGATGGTAATCTTGGGCATAGCATTTTACCAAATCACCTCATTCTTTGGGGCACACGTGAGGAACACAAATGCGAACAAGCCTGAATGGTCCCCAGGACAATATGCAACTGAAAACTCACACCCCAGAAGTGACTCGAACCCATACTTCTAGGAGCAATGCAACTAATATGTACAAGACGCCTTAATCCATATGACCATCACGACCGGACAAAATGAGGTGATAGCCGAAGCTATTTGAACCACCCCACCGCCGGCACTCGGATGGTAATCTTGGGCATAGCATTTTACCAAATCACCTCATTCTTTGGGGCACACGTGAGGAACACAAATGCGAACAAGCCTGAATGGTCCCCAGGACAATATGCAACTGAAAACTCATACCCCAGAAGTGACTCGAACCCATACTTTCAGGAGCAACGCAACTGGTATGTACAAGACGCCTTAATCCACTTGACCATCACGACCGGACAAAATGAGGTGATAGCCGAAGCTATTTGAACCTCCCCACCGCCGGCACTCGGATGGTAATCTTGGGCATAGCATTTTACCAAATCACCTCATTCTTTGGGGGCACACGTGAGGAACACAAATGCGAACAATCCTGAATGGTCCCCAAGACAATATGCAACTGAAAACTCACACCCCAGAAGTGACTCAAACCCATACTCCCAGGAGCAACGCAACTGGTATGTACAAGACGCCTTAATCCACTTGACCATCACGACCGGACAAAATGAGGTGATAGCCGAAGCTATTTGCACCACCCCACCGCCGGCACTCGGATGGTAATCTTGGGCATAGCATTTTACCAAATCACCTCATTCTTTGGGGCACACGTGAGGAACACAAATGCGAACAAGCCTGAATGGTCCCCAGGAGAAATATGCAACTGAAAACTCACACCCCAGAAGTGACTCGAACCCATACTCCCAGGAGCAACGCAACTGGTATGTACAAGACGCCTTAATCCACTTGACCATCACGACCGGACAAAATGAGGTGACAGTTGAAGCTATTTGAACCACCCCACCACCGGCACTCGGATGGTAATCTTGGGCATAGCATTTTACCAAATCACCTCATTCTTTGGGGCACACATGAGGAACACAAATGCGAACAAGCCTGAATGGTCCCCAGGACAATATGCCACTGAAAACTCACACCCCAGAAGTGACTCGAACCCATACTCCCAGGAGCAACGCAACTGGTATGTACAAGACGCCTTAATCCACTTGACCATCACGACCGGACAAAATGAGGTTTAGCCGAAGCTATTTGGACCACCCAACCGCCGGCACTCGGATGGTAATTTTGGGCATAGCATTTTACCAAATCACCTCATTCTTTGGGGCACACGTGTGGAACACAAATGCGTACAAGCCTGAATGGTCCCCAGGACAATATGCAACTGAAAACTCACACCCCAGAAGTGACTCGAACCCATACTCCCAGGAGCAAAGCAACTGGTATGTACAAGACGCCTTAATCCACTTGACCATCACGACCGGACAAAATGAGGTGATAGCCGAAGCTATTTGAACCACCCCACCGCCGGCACTCGGATGGTAATCTTGGGCATAGCATTTTACCAAATCACCTCATTCTTTGGGGCACACGTGAGGAACACAAATGCGAACAAGCCTGAATGGTCCCCAGGACAATATGCAACTGAAAACTCACACACCAGAAGTGACTCGAACCCATACTCCCAGGAGCAACGCAACTGGTATGTACAAGACGCCTTAATCCACTTGACCATCACGACCGGACAAAATGAGGTGATAGCCGAAGCTATTTGAACCACCCCACCGCCGGCACTCGGATGGTAATCTTGGGCATAGCATTTTACCAAATCACCTCATTCTTTGGGGCACACGTCAGGAACACAAATGCGAACAAGCCTGAATGGTCCCCAGGACAATATGCAACTGAAAACTCACACCCCAGAAGTGACTCGAACCCATACTCCCAGGAGCAACGCAACTGGTATGTACAAGACGCCATAATCCACTTGACCATCACGACCGGACAAAATGAGGTGATAGCCGAAGCTATTTGAACCACCCCACCGCCGGAACTCGGATGGTAATCTTGGGCATAGCATTTTACCAAATCACCTCATTCTTTGGGGCACACGTGAGGAACACAAATGCGAACAAGCCTGAATGGTCCCCAGGACAATATGCAACTGAAAACTCACACCCCAGAAGTGACTCGAACCCATACTTCTAGGAGCAATGCAACTAATATGTACAAGACGCCTTAATCCATATGACCATCACGACCGGACAAAATGAGGTGATAGCCGAAGCTATTTGAACCACCCCACCGCCGGCACTCGGATGGTAATCTTGGGCATAGCATTTTACCAAATCACCTCATTCTTTGGGGCACACGTGAGGAACACAAATGCGAACAAGCCTGAATGGTCCCCAGGACAATATGCAACTGAAAACTCATACCCCAGAAGTGACTCGAACCCATACTTTCAGGAGCAACGCAACTGGTATGTACAAGACGCCTTAATCCACTTGACCATCACGACCGGACAAAATGAGGTGATAGCCGAAGCTATTTGAACCTCCCCACCGCCGGCACTCGGATGGTAATCTTGGGCATAGCATTTTACCAAATCACCTCATTCTTTGGGGGCACACGTGAGGAACACAAATGCGAACAAGCCTGAATGGTCCCCAAGACAATATGCAACTGAAAACTCACACCCCAGAAGTGACTCAAACCCATACTCCCAGGAGCAACGCAACTGGTATGTACAAGACGCCTTAATCCACTTGACCATCACGACCGGACAAAATGAGGTGATAGCCGAAGCTATTTGCACCACCCCACCGCCGGCACTCGGATGGTAATCTTGGGCATAGCATTTTACCAAATCACCTCATTCTTTGGGGCACACGTGAGGAACACAAATGCGAACAAGCCTGAATGGTCCCCAGGAGAAATATGCAACTGAAAACTCACACCCCAGAAGTGACTCGAACCCATACTCCCAGGAGCAACGCAACTGGTATGTACAAGACGCATTAATCCACTTGACCATCACGACCGGACAAAATGAGGTGATAGCCGAAGCTATTTGAACCACCCCTCGCCGGCACTCGGATGGTAATCTTGGGCATAGCATTTTACCAAATCACCTCATTCTTTGGGGCACACGTGAGGAACACAAATGCGAACAAGCCTGAATGGTCCCCAGGACAATATGCAACTGAAAACTCACACCCCAGAAGTGACTCGAACCCATACTCCCAGGAGCAACGCAACTGGTATGTACAAGACGCCTTAATCCACTTGACCATCACGACCGGACAAAATGAGGTTTAGCCGAAGCTATTTGAACCACCCCACCGCCGGCACTCAGATGGTAATCTTGGGCATAGCATTTTACCAAATCACCTCATTCTTTGGGGCACACGTGTGGAACACAAATGCGTACAAGCCTGAATGGTCCGCAGGACAATATGCAACTGAAAACTCACACCCCAGAAGTGACTCGAACCCATACTCCCAGGAGCAACGCAACTGGTATGTACAAGACGCCTTAATCCACTTGACCATCACGACCGGACAAAATAAGGTGATAGGCGAAGCTATTTGAACCACCCCACCGCCGGCACTCGGATGATAATCTTGGGCATAGCATTTTACCAAATCACCTCATTCTTTGGGGCACACGTGAGGAACACAAATGCGAACAAGCCTGAATGGTCCCCAGGACAATATGCAACTGAAAACTCACACCCCAGAAGTGACTCGAACCCATACTCCCAGGAGCAACGCAACTGGTATGTACAAGACGCCTTAATCCACTTGACCATCACGACCGGACAAAATGAGGTGATAGCCGAAGCTATTTGAACCACCCCACCGCCGGCACTCGGATGGTAATCTTGGGCATAGCATTTTACCAAATCACCTCATTCTTTGGGGCACACGTGAGGAACACAAATGCGAACAAGCCTGAATGGTCCCCAGGACAATATGCAACTGAAAACTCACACCCCAGAAGTGACTCGAACCCATACTCCCAGGAGCAACGCAACTGGTATGTACAAGACGCCTTAATCCACTTGACCATCACGACCGGACAAAATGAGGTGATAGCCGAAGCTATTTGAACCACCCCACCGCCGGCACTCGGATGGTAATCTTGGGCATAGCATTTTACCAAATCACCTCATTCTTTGGGGCACACGTGAGGAACACAAATGCGAACAAGCCTGAATGGTCCCCAGGACAAAATGCAACTGAAAACTCACACCCCAGAAGTGACTCGAACCCATACTACCAGGAGTAACGCAACTGGTATGTACAAGACGCCTTAATCCACTTGACCATCACGACCGGACAAAATGAGGTGATAGCCGAAGCTATTTCAACCACCCCACCGCCGGCACTCGGATGGTAATCTTGGGCATAGCATTTTACCAAATCACCTCATTCTTTGGGGCACACGTGAGGAACACAAATGCGAACAAGCCTGAATGGTCCCCAGGACAATATGCAACTGAAAACTCACACCCCAGAAGTGACTCGAACCCATACTCCCAGGAGCAACGCAACTGGTATGTACAAGACGCCTTAATCCACTTGACCATCACGACCGGACAAAATGAGGTTTAGCCGAAGCTATTTGGACCACCCCACCGCCGGCACTCGGATGGTAATTTTGGGCATAGCATTTTACCAAATCACCTCATTCTTTGGGGCACACGTGTGGAACACAAATGCGTACAAGCCTGAATGGTCCCCAGGACAATATGCAACTGAAAACTCACACCCCAGAAGTGACTCGAACCCATACTCCCAGGAGCAACGCAACTGGTATGTACAAGACGCCATAATCCACTTGACCATCACGACCGGACAAAATGAGGTGATAGCTGAAGCTATTTGAACCACCCCACCGCCGGAACTCGGATGGTAATCTTGGGCATAGCATTTTACCAAATCACCTCATTCTTTGGGGCACACGTGAGGAACACAAATGCGAACAAGCCTGAATGGTCCCCAGGACAATATGCAACTGAAAACTCACACCCCAGAAGTGACTCGAACCCATACTTCCAGGAGCAACGCAACTAATATGTACAAGACGCCTTAATCCACTTGACCATCACGACCGGACAAAATGAGGTGATAGCCGAAGCTATTTGAACCACCCCACCGCCGGCACTCGGATGGTAGTCTTGGGCATAGCATTTTACCAAATCACCTCATTCTTTGGGGCACACGTGAGGAACACAAATGCGAACAAGCCTGAATGGTCCCCAGGACAATATGCAACTGAAAACTCATACCCCAGAAGTGACTCGAACCCATACTTTCAGGAGCAACGCAACTGGTATGTACAAGACGCCTTAATCCACTTGACCATCACGACCGGACAAAATGAGGTGATAGCCGAAGCTATTTGAACCTCCCCACCGCCGGCACTCGGATGGTAATCTTGGGCATAGCATTTTACCAAATCACCTCATTCTTTGGGGGCACACGTGAGGAACACAAATGCGAACAAGCCTGAATGGTCCCCAAGACAATATGCAACTGAAAACTCACACCCCAGAAGTGACTCAAACCCATACTCCCAGGAGCAACGCAACTGGTATGTACAAGACGCCTTAATCCACTTGACCATCACGACCGGACAAAATGAGGTGATAGCCGAAGCTATTTGCACCACCCCACCGCCGGCACTCGGATGGTAATCTTGGGCATAGCATTTTACCAAATCACCTCATTCTTTGGGGCACACGTGAGGAACACAAATGCGAACAAGCCTGAATGGTCCCCAGGACAATATGCAACTGAAAACTCACACCCCAGAAGTGACTCGAACCCATACTCCCAGGAGCAATGCAACTGGTATGTACAAGACGCCTTAATCCACTTGACCATCACGACCGGACAAAATGAGGTGATAGCCGAAGCTATTTGAACCACCCCACCGCCGGCACTCAGATGGTAATCTTGGGCATAGCATTTTACCAAATCACCTCATTCTTTGGGGCACACGTGAGGAACACAAATGCGAACAAGCCTGAATGGTCCCCAGGACAATATGCAACTGAAAACTCACACCCCAGAAGTGACTCGAACCCATACTCCCAGGAGCAACGCAACTGGTATGTACAAGACTCCTTAATCCACTTGACCATCACGACCGGACAAAATGAGGTGATAGTTGAAGCTATTTGAACCACCCCACCACCGGCACTCGGATGGTAATCTTGGGCATAGCATTTTACCAAATCACCTCATTCTTTGGGGCACACGTGAGGAACACAAATGCGAACAAGCCTGAATGGTCCCCAGGACAATATGCCACTGAAAACTCACACCCCAGAAGTGACTCGAACCCATACTCCCAGGAGCAACGCAACTGGTATGTACAAGACGCCTTAATCCACTTGACCATCACGACCGGACAAAATGAGGTTTAGCCGAAGCTATTTGGACCACCCCACCGCCGGCACTCGGATGGTAATTTTGGGCATAGCATTTTACCAAATCACCTCATTCTTTGGGGCACACGTGTGGAACACAAATGCGTACAAGCCTGAATGGTCCGCAGGACAATATGCAACTGAAAACTCACACCCCAGAAGTGACTCGAACCCATACTCCCAGGAGCAACGCAACTGGTATGTACAAGGCGCCTTAATCCACTTGACCATCACGACCGGACAAAATGAGGTGATAGCCGAAGCTATTTGAACCACCCCACCGCCGGCACTCGGATGATAATCTTGGGCATAGCATTTTACCAAATCACCTCATTCTTTGGGGCACACGTGAGGAACACAAATGCGAACAAGCCTGAATGGTCCCCAGGACAATATGCAACTGAAAACTCACACCCCAGAAGTGACTCGAACCCATACTCCCAGGAGCAACGCAACTGGTATGTACAAGACGCCTTAATCCACTTGACCATCACGACCGGACAAAATGAGGTGATAGCCGAAGGTATTTGAACCACCCCACCGCCGGCACTCGGATGGTAATCTTGGGCATAGCATTTTACCAAATCACCTCATTCTTTGGGGCACACGTGAGGAACACAAATGCGAACAAGCCTGAATGGTCCCCAGGACAATATGCAAATGAAAACTCACACCCCAGAAGTGACTCGAACCCATACTCCCAGGAGCAACGCAACTGGTATGTACAAGACGCCTTAATCCACTTGACCATCACGACCGGACAAAATGAGGTGATAGCCGAAGCTATTTGAACCACCCCACCGCCGGCACTCGGATGGTAATCTTGGGCATAGCATTTTACCAAATCACCTCATTCTTTGGGGCACACGTGAGGAACACAAATGCGAACAAGCCTGAATGGTCCCCAGGACAATATGCAACTGAAAACTCTCACCCCAGAAGTGACTCGAACCCATACTTCCAGGAGTAACGCAACTGGTATGTACAAGACGCCTTAATCCACTTGACCATCACGACCGGACAAAATGAGGTGATAGCCGAAGCTATTTCAACCACCCCACCGCCGGCACTCGGATGGTAATCTTGGGCATAGCATTTTACCAAATCACCTCATTCTTTGGGGCACACGTGAGGAACACAAATGCGAACAAGCCTGAATGGTCCCCAGGACAATATGCAACTGAAAACTCACACCCCAGAAGTGACTCGAACCCATACTCCCAGGAGCAACGCAACTGGTATGTACAAGACGCCTTAATCCACTTGACCATCACGACCGGACAAAATGAGGTGATAGCCGAAGCTATTTGAACCACCCCACCGCCGGCACTCGGATGGTAATCTTGGGCATAGCATTTTACCAAATCACCTCATTCTTTGGGGCACACGTGAGGAACACAAATGCGAACAAGCCTGAATGGTCCCCAGGACAATATGCAACTGAAAACTCACACCCCAGAAGTGACTCGAACCCATACTCCCAGGAGCAACGCAACTGGTATGTACAAGACGCCTTAATCCACTTGACCATCATGACCGGACAAAATGAGGTGATAGCCGAAGCTATTTGAACCACCCCACCGCCGGCACTCGGATGGTAATCTTGGGCATAGCATTTTACCAAATCACCTCATTCTTTGGGGCACACGTCAGGAACACAAATGCGAACAAGCCTGAATGGTCCCCAGGACAATATGCAACTGAAAACTCACACCCCAGAAGTGACTCGAACCCATACTCCCAGGAGCAACGCAACTGGTATGTACAAGACGCCATAATCCACTTGACCATCACGACCGGACAAAATGAGGTGATAGCCGAAGCTATTTGAACCACCACACCGCCGGAACTCGGATGGTAATCTTGGGCATAGCATTTTACCAAATCACCTCATTCTTTGGGGCATACGTGAGGAACACAAATGCGAACAAGCCTGAATGGTCCCCAGGACAATATGCAACTGAAAACTCACACCCCAGAAGTGACTCGAACCCATACTTCCAGGAGCAACGCAACTAATATGTACAAGACGCCTTAATCCACTTGACCATCACGACCGGACAAAATGAGGTGATAGCCCAACCTGTCCTCTTAAAAAGAACGTCAACATTTGCCGTTTGACTCTACGGCTGTTTTTGGACGTTATTTTGTGTAAAACTACGTCTATTATCGCTTCCATGGACTATCTCTTGTTATACAATGAAATACCACACTCTTATTATTCTATAACTCACTGACTATGCTCTGATATTTGTTCTTCAAGTAAAAATATATATATTTTTGCCTTAATTAGGCCATAATCCAGAAAATTCCAGCCTATCGATCTTTATATTTAGGAAAACATCTAATAAATTTGGAAATGAATTTTTCGTTCGCC
>NW_027189959.1:35000-50000 GCF_040958095.1 Procambarus clarkii
GTAGTCACAGGTAAATATATATTATATATATAATATTATATATATATAATTAACTACTTCATTGCTCAAAGCACCTTCAGACATTCTGAGAGTTGTGCTATTTTATTAATTAATTAATTAGGCTATATTTTAATGTTTTGTAATGTTTTCATTACTTTTTTTGTTTTGAAATATAAATTGTTGAGTTTTGAAACATTTTGACATTAACTATACCTGAATATTTATAAACAAAAAAATACCAGAACTATGTCCTTGACAATTGCACTAAGAAGTCTTTGCCAAAATCAGGTGCTCAGTGCAGTAGTTAAAAACTTAAAAGTTGTACCACCTCTGATGCAAGATTAGGGACCCATAGCCTCAGAGAAGAAAATAGAGAGTACTCAGAGAAGGCCTTGAATAATAGGCAGGCTGTTTGTGTGTGTTTCGACGGTAAGCTTGCTGACACCATATGTAATTACCTAAGTGTAGTTACAGGATTAGAGCTACGCTCGTGGTGTCCCGTCTACCCAGCACTCTTTGTCACACAATGCTTTGAAACTACTGACGGTCTTGGCCGCCACCACCTTCTCATTTAACTTTTCCAACCGTCTACCACTCTGTATGCGAAAGGAAATTTTTGTATATTTCTTTGGCATCTTTGTTTAGTTAGTTTAAATCTATGACCTTTTGTTCTTGAAGTTCCAGGTCTCGGGAAATCTTCCCTATCGATTTTATCAATTCCTGTTACTATTTTGTACATAGTGATTTTATCACCTCTTTTTGTTGTCTTCTAGTTTTGGCATATTTAATGCCTCTGACCTCTCCACATAGCTCTTGCCCTTTAGTTCTGGGAGCCACTTAGTAGCATGTCTTTGCACCTTTTCCAGTTTGTTGATGTGCTTCTTAAGATATGGGCACCACATAACCGCTGCATATTCTAGCCTTGGCCGAACAAAACTCGTGAACAATTTCTTTAGTATTTCGCCATCCATGTATTTAAACGAAATTCTGAAGTTAGAAAGCGTGGCATAGGCTCCATACACAACGTTCTTTATGTGGGCCTCAAGTGATAGTTTTCTATCTAGAATCAACCCTAGACCTCTTTCTTTTATCAGAATTATATAAAGATTTCTCACATAATTTGTAGGTTGTGTGGGATCTATGTTCTATTCCACGTTCCATTACATGGCATTTATTCACATTAAATTTCATTTGCCAAGTGGTGCTCCATATACTTATTTTGTCCAGGTCTTCTTGAAGGGCATGACAATCATCTAAATTTCTTATCCATCCCATTATCTTAGCATCATCAGCAAACATGTTTATATAATTCTGTATTCCAACTGGTAGATCATTTATGTAGGCAATGAACATTTCTGGTGCATGTACTGTGGTACTCCACTTGTGACACTTCTCCAGTCCGATTGCCTCTGATTACTGCCCTCATTTTTCTATCAGTCAGAAAATTTTTCATCCATGTTAGAAGCTTACCTGTCACCCATCCAAAATTTTCTAGTTTCCAGAAGAACCTCTTATGTGGAACTCTGTCGAAAGCCTTTTTTATGTCTAGATAGATGCAGTCAACCCAACTACCTTTTTCCTTTAAAATCTCTGTGGCTCAATCATAGAAACTGAGTAAATTCGATACACAGGATCTTCCAGATCGAAAACAATACTGTCTGTGTGATATTATATAATTTCTCTCCAGGTGTTCTACCCATTTAGTTTTTATTATTTTTTTTTTGTTTTCAATCCTTTCACTGTTACACTTGTCAATGATTCAGGTCTATAACTGAGAGGGGTGGGGTCTTCCCTGTTGCCACTTTTGTAGATTGGAACTATGTTAGCCTTTTTCCACATGTTTGCTATGACTCCTATACACAGGGATGCCTGAAAGATCAGGTGAAGTGGAAGGCTGAGCTCAGATGCACATTCTCTCAGAACCCATGGTGAAACTCCATCTGGACCAACTGCTTTGTTCTTACTTAGCTCCTTTAGCATATTTTCCACTTCATCTCTAGACACCTCTATACGCTCTATGAAGTTCTCAGAAATTCTTATTGTGTCTGGTTCTCTTAAGATTTCATTTTGTATAAACACACTTTGGAACTTTTGGTTTAATGTTTCACACATTGCATTATCATTTTCTGTGAATCTGTTTCCAATTTTCAACCTCTGGATATTATCCTTTACCTGCAATTTGTTGTTTATGAATTTGTAGAATAGGCCCAGTTCTGTTTTACATTTATCCATTATCCCTTTTTAAAAATTTCTTTCTGCCTCTTCCCTTACTGCTGTATAGTTGTTTCTCGCATCTTTGTATCGCTGGTATGATTGGGGGTTTGGCTTCTTTCTATTTTGATACCTGCTTGATGGGGTTCTGCTCTTCTACTCCCCAAGCCCGGCCCGAGGCCAGGCTCGACTTGTGAGAGTTTGGTCCACCAGGCTGTTGCTTGGAGCGGCCCGCAGGGCCACATACCCACAACATCCCGGCTGATCCGGAACTTCTCTTAGAAAACAATCCAGTTTTCTCCTGAAGATGTCCACGGTTGTTCCGGCAGGAACAACCGTGCAACCGTGCTCTGAAGGGGAAAGTGAATACTGAGCAGTACTCGAGACGGGACAACATAAGTGACTTGAAGAGTACAACCATTGTGATGGGATCCCTGGATTTGAAAGTTCTCATAATCCATCCGATCATTTTTCTGGCTGACGCAATATTTGTATGCTCCCTAAACATTAGATCGTCGGACATCATTATTCCCAAATCCTTGACATGCTGTTTTTCTACTATGGGAAGATTTGATTGTTTTGTACCCTGTATTATGTTTCAGATCCTCATTTTTGCCATACCTGAAATTTATCACTGTTAAACATCATGTTATTTTCTGCTGCCCAATCGAAAACTTTGTTGACATCTGCTTGTAGTTTTTCAATGTCTTTCATTCCATTTTTGTGTCTTTTGGTCTGTGGCCCTCTCTCAATTTCTGTTGAACCAATCCTGTTTTCTGGCCCTGCATCTCTGTTTTGGTATGAATGTTTGTGTGCCTTCATTGTATATTTTGCAAAATTTGGCATACATTTAATTTACTTCCCTGTCTAGCAACAAGTCTGCCTAATTACTTATTAAAAAAAAATTTGAAGTTCCCCATAGTGACCTCTCTCTCTTGAAATCAAGTTTATCAACTGTTTCAATGTCCCCATTTTCTGTGTGTGTGTGTTTGGAGGCTAAGCTTCCTGATACCATGTGTGTGTGTGTTTGGAGGCTAAGCTTGCTGATACCATGTGTGTGTGTGTGTGTTTTGAGGCTAAGCTTGCTGATACCATGTGTGTGTGTGTTTGGAGGCTAAGCTTGCTGATACCATGTGTGTGTGTGTGTTTGGAGGCTAAGTTTGCTAACACCTTGTGTGTACTCACCTGTTTAAATAATAATAGGGGTGTGTACCACCTCTGGTGTAATTGTAGGGACCCACAGCCTTGAAGAAAATAAAGAGTATTCAGAGAAGACCTTGTGGATTCTCACTGAACACTTATCTTTTCTTCTCCTACCACCCCTCTTATTTTGTTTTATGCTGTATTCTATTATATATCATATAAATACATAGCCAAATGGCAATATTTATTATGTCTATACAAAAAGAAGACATCCACTTTATTTTTTTTCTCTCCTTTGTTTCTATGTGGATTTTGTTGTGACTAATGATTCTCCTCCTTCCCGTCAACAGGTCTTCCTCACTGGGCTTGCTCGGCTTTTGTGTTACTGTGAGGGTGCCATCATCGTTTACCCTTCAAGACTGACTCATGCTGGCATTGCATTTGTGGACTTCCCTTCACAGTAAACAGTCCTTCTCCATATGGTGATTGTCCAGGGCAAGCAGGGTGTGACTGCCATCTTGGAGAAGCAGGGTCTTTTAATATGAAGAATCTTCCGTCTTCTCTACTTACGCCAGCTTGTGCCGGCCTTGCATTCTTGTTACTTCATGTCCCTTGGGCCTTTTTTATTTATTTTACATAATAAATTTTTTTATTAATACCCGTGTTTCACAAGAGATCCTTAACATTTTAAGCACCAATTGTATTGACTAATGTACGTCTTGTAACCTTTAAGACATAAATAGACAAGACATAGATAAATGAGTGAATAATACTGAGTGACTAGGTTAGGGCGAGGAACATAGTACAGTGTCTGGCTTTGGAAGAATGCCTACTGTTTTAGAAACCTTATTGCCATGATCATAATCGTATGGGTTAAAAAGCATTTGTTGTCACTCCTACACTGTGGCTTGTTGGGCTTGAAACCTTTGCTCCTTGTTCGTGTTACATCTGACCTTTTGAAGAAATTGTATGAATCAATATCCTCCAAATTGTTCAGTATTTTAAAGGTTTCGCTCTATTACTCTCTCATTTGCATATATCTAAGCATATAGATTAGATATAGATTTAGATTAGATTTTTTAGTCAGGTAAAGGTACATACATTGCAGATGAGTTACAAAGGGAAAGACAATGACTAGAGTTCACTAGCTCTATTGGAAGAGAAACGTCTGCAAGACAAGTGTGGGCAAAAATTAAGGTAGCTAAGGGGAGCAGAGCCCGGCCTGCGGCTCACAACGACCCCCAGGGTAAGGCTGAAGAACTAATACACAAGTGGAGTGATGCAGCATCATCATCCTCCCTCCCTGCAGAAGTAAGCAGGGAACAGCTCCTCCGACATAATGACAGAAGGATTAGGATAACAAGAGCACAATCTAGTGATGACGAGTATGGGGAACCAATTACAGCCAAGGAAGTAAAGGGGGCTATGAAAAGGGTAAAAGTACAGCACCTGGTGAAGATGGCGTCACCTACGACATACTCAATGCACTGTGTGAAGTGTCTGGCAATCCACTACTCCACCTGTTTAACAAGTCATTCCTATGTGGAGTGTTGCCCACACAATGGAAACACGCAATAATGGTCCCAATACCGAAACCCAATGACCCTGGCAATTATAGACCTATCAGTCTCATGTCATGCACTTGCAAGATGCTTGAAAGGATCATCCTAAACCGACTATTGCACAAAATAGGCAGGTTAGGGGAGGGGTCAATGGATTTGTTAAAGGACGGAGGACAGCAAACTATAGTTAATTACCTTGCTAATGATACAGCTAAGTACTCCCAATAAACTCGCACCTCGGGGCAAAATTTTAAAATTTAAAATACAATACCTAAAGCCACTAATACGCATAGCGTTTCGGGCAAGTATATACGAAGTAAAACCCAAACAAAGAACTGACTCCGTAGGACCCATAAAAGATGAGACTAACAATTTTAAGTTGTATCATAAAAGGGCGGCAAACACTCTCAATGAATACCTAACATCAGTGTTCACACTAGAAAGCTTGAATGACAGCCCATCACCAACACAAATGTTTGTCGGAGGTAAGGAGAATGAATTAAGAGAAATACCAATTACACGCGACACAATCAGGAAGAGCATTGACAAACTAAAAGACTCAGAAGCCCAAAGTGTAAATGGATTTAAGTCCCAAGTCGTAAAGGAACTGGCAAATTAATTGGGTGGTTGTAGGTAGGAGCTGCCTCGTATGGGCCGGTGGGCCTTCTGCAGTTGCCTTTGTTCTTGTGTTCTTATGTTGAGTAACAACATTTGCAAATTTGCAGATGATACAAAAATAGGTAGGGAAATTAACACGGAAGAAGACTCACTATCACTTCAAGTTGATCTAAATAGGGTTTTGAAATGGTCAAAAGATTGACAGATGCAGTTTAATGCTGATAAATGTAAAGTTTTGAGACTAGGTAATGATGATAGTTACAAGATATGAGCTAGATGGTGTTGAGATTGCGAAGTCGGATTGTGAAAGGGATCTGGGAGTTATGATTAGTAAGAATTTAAAACAAAAGGATCAATGCATGAATGCTCGTAATAAGGCAAATAGGACACTGGGATTTATTAATCGAAGTGTTAGTAACAAGACACCTGGTGTGGTTCTTCAGCTATATCTTGCTCTGGTTAGGCCCCATTTACATTATGCAGTTCAGTTTTGGTCGCCATATTATAGAATGAATATAAATTCACTTGAACGTGTCTAGAGTAGGGTGACTAAGTTAATTCCCCAAAATAGAAATCTTTTATATGAAGAAAGATTAACAAAGCTTAAATTGCATTCACTGGAAAAGCGAAGAGTTAGGGGTGATATGATAGAGGTTTACAAGTGGATGAATGGACATAACAAAGGGGATATTAGTAGGGTATTAAAAGTATCAACACATGACAGAACACAAAACAATGGGTATAAATTGGATAAGTTTAGATTTAGGAAAGACTTGGGTAAATACTGGTTTGGCAACAGGGTTGTTGATTTGTGGAACCAATTACCGCGTAACGTGGTGGAGGTGGGGTCCCTCGATTGTTTCAAGCGTGGGTTGGACATGTATATGAGTGGGTTTGGGTGGTTATAGATAGGAGCTGCCTCGTATGGGCCAATAGGCCTTCTGCAGTTACCTTTATTCTTATGCTCTTAATTCACTATGCTTGCCAGTGAAACTCCTTTTCAGAAAATCGCTGGACCATGGAATAGTTCCCCTAGTAACAGTTGAAGGTGATGTAGTGATCGAGTAATCCTTATACTCCATTATCTCATCATCATAATGGCATAACTAATTACACAAGCATTAATCCTATCCCTATTTACAGGTAACGGTTTTCCACCCTTCTATATCTTACTGTGAGGTGTCGTTACCGTACATAAGCAAGCGACTTGAGAATAGCACATTACGGGCTATTCATGCCCGTGCCACCTCTTGGGTGGCTTAATCTTTATAAATAAATCAGAATAGCACACACCACACGGGAGACATCTCCCGTCACGCAGGGTGCAGTCGCACCTCCACAGATCTCCAGTATCAGCTCTTGATATTGGTAATGGCTCAAAAGGGCCACCACTTACGGGGTATTCATGCCCGTGTCACCTCTTGGGTGGCTTAATCTTCATCAATCAATCGAATAGCACACAGTACAATCTCCAGTCAAGAATGTAGCACTCGGCGTGTACAGTTCTAATCGACCCAAGACGCTACAGCCTCGACACAGCAGACAGCAGACTACGACCGTTGTTCAGGTCCATGTAAACTACATCTACCCGAAGTCCTTCGTCTGAATAGCCAGTTACCAGTTACAGGAGATACTTTTTCACCCACAGAGTTATTAACTCATGGAACCGCCTACCCACCGAAGCGGTACGTGGCAAAACGATGCTGATTTTCAAAATATACCTGGAAAAGATCATTCCTCCCTACACCTGGGGGGTACCTTCGTTAAAGTAAAAAGGTATACAGAAATAACAAAGAAAATAGATATGAATACTATTACCTTCGATGTTAGTAGTAGTTGTGCAAGTGAGGAGAAAGAAAAAATATTACGGAGTTCATGGATGAAAGTAGATTGATAATATTATCTTGGAACGTTAATGGATTAAAAACTAGAGCGGTGGATGTACACTATTATACTCTTAGAGAGAATATTAACATAGTAGCACTCCAGGAAACTGGGGATAGGGATGGTAACAATCTGAACATGAAGATGAACATGTTGAACATGAAGATGTTCAACTGCTGGGCGAGCCCTCTCCTACTCATCTGAGGGGAGGGAGATTAGATTATGCTTGTTTGATAAATGCTGAGGGCATAGAGGAGAATTGTCTTACTGTGGATGAAATGCTAAGAGATTTTGCATTACAAATACAGCTTAAACTAGATAAAAAGCATGCCTGCCTTCAGAGGAAAAGCTTAAAGTTTAATAAGGGAGAATTAAGGGGTCTTGTTGGTCATATTAAGTCTTGGTATGATACTTATAAGCCAGTTTCGGCAGAAGCATTTTATTAAGATTTAATTAAGGAGGTAGATGTATTTAATGCAACATTGAACCGGAAAACATCTGGTATAGAAAAGCATCCCCCATAAAAGTGTGCGGAGAAGAGAAAGGAAATTTGGAGCAAGTATTGGCAGGAGTTTGCAGAGAAAGTTAGGAGTAACAAACTTGAAGGAAATCTGGCAAGACATAAATGAAATAAGGGGTAAAAAGCATAATTTTGTTGCACATCCTGACCCGTAAGGAATTGCAAAAGGTCTCGTAAATAAATGGGCGGAAGCTGCCAAACTTAGTTCATTTAATTACCCGCTGTAACGAGAGAGTCGTTTGATTCTTGCAAAGATCTAAGAAAGGATTTTATACTTACAGCAGGTAACAGTGGTGATGTCACTTGCACAGGTATTACCAGAGAAGAACTAATAACGGCGATTAAAGTTGGGAAATCTACCGCCCCCTAGGGAGGATGGAGTAACTTTTGAAATACTTAATGAACTTGCCATTATGACGAAAAGCCCGCTGTTAGACCTCTTTAATATTAGTTATAAAGAGGGCAGAATTCCCAGTAAATGAAAAAGAACTATGATCATCCTTATCCCTAAAGCCAATGGAGAGTACAGACCTGTGTCTTTAACCTCGTGTTTTTGTAAAATGATGGAGAGGATCATTTTAAATAAACTTTTGTATATAATAGGTGATCAGCTGTCTAATAATTTTTCGGGTTCCTCAGAGGAAAAAGTACCTCTGACTGTATTATTAAATGTCTAGCTAATGGTAATGATTATTATAGAATTTTTATTGATTTATAAGGAGCTTTTGATAAAGCCAACAAAGAGGTTATTTTATATGAATTAGCTAGTCTTGGTGTTGAAGGGAGATTATTGCGCTGGATAGGGGATTATCTTCAGGAAAGGAGGGCTCAGGTGTGGTATCAAGGTTGTATGGTTCAAGGTATCAAGGTCAAGAACTCTGCACACCTCAGGGAGGAGTGTTGAGTCTCACCCTGTTTTATGTACTAATGAATAAGATAGCATCTGAGAAATACTCAAATTGGGTAACTCCAATCATATATGCTGATGATATTTTGTTTCAGGGCAAAGATATTTCAAAGATTCAAACAGTGTTGGACAATTTCGGAAACCAGTGTCACCACATGGGACTAGTGGTTAATGAAGACAAAACTAAAGTTTGAATGTAGAAGTCGGAGGCCCATTATATTGGAAATAAACGGTAAAAATATAGAGAGTTAATATATATAAATATTTAGGCATATATGTTGGATATACCTATGAGAGTTTGGAAACTGAGATGAACAGACTGTTGAGTCAATGTCGGAAGAGATTACAACCTCTGAAGGCCTTGGCATGCTGTGGAAAGGAGTGGGAGTCCAAGTGCTACGAATGATGTACTTGAGTACTGTAAGATTTCTTATTGATTATGCTGCACCTGTCATTTCTTGTTTTGGTAAAGGTAGGATGGGCAAGTTGGAGAAGATACAAAATGAAGCCGTTGGGGGTCGTTGTGAGCCGCTGCTACCTTAATTTTTGCCCACACTTGTCTTGCAGACGTTTCTCTTCCAATAGAGCTAGTGAACTTTAGTCAATGTCTTTCCCTTTGTAACTCATCTGCAATGTATGTACCTTTACCTGAATAAAAAATCTAATCTAAATCTATATCTAATCTATATGCTTAGATATATGCAAATGAGAGAGTAATAGAGCGAAACCTTTAAAATACTGAACAATTTGGAGGATATTGATTCATACAATTTCTTCAAAAGGTCAGATGTAACACGAACAAGGAGCAAAGGTTTCAAGCTCAACAAGCCACAGTGTAGGAGTGACAACAAATGCTTTTTAACCCATACGATTATGATCATGGCAATAAGGTTTCTAAAACAGTAGGCATTCTTCCAAAGCCAGACACTGTACTATGTTCCTCGCCCTAACCTAGTCACTCAGTATTATTCACTCATTTATCTATGTCTTGTCTATTTATGTCTTAAAGGTTACAAGACGTACATTAGTCAATACAATTGGTGCTTAAAATGTTAAGGATCTCTTGTGAAACACGGGTATTAATAAAAAAATTTATTATGTAAAATAAATAAAAAAGGCCCAAGGGCCATGAAGTAACAAGAATGCAAGGCCGGCACAAGCTGGCGTAAGTAGAGAAGACGGAAGATTCTTCATATTAAAAGACCCTGCTTCTCCAAGATGGCAGTCACACCCTGCTTGCCCTGGACAATCACCATATGGAGAAGGACTGTTTGCTGTGAAGGGAAGTCCACAAATGCAATGCCAGCATGAGTCAGTCTTGAAGGGTAAACGATGATGGCACCCTCACAGTAACACAAAAGCCGAGCAAGCCCAGTGAGGAAGACCTGTTGACGGGAAGGAGGAGAATCATTAGTCACAACAAAATCCACATAGAAACAAAGGAGAGAAAAAAATAAAGTGGATTTCTTCTTTTTGTATAGACATAATAAATATTGCCATTTGGCTATGTATTTATATGATATATAATAGAATACAGCATAAAACAAAATAAGAGGGGTGATAGGAGAAGAAAAGATTAGTGTTCAGTGAGAATCCACAAGGTCTTCTCTGAATACTCTATTTTCTTCAAGGCTGTGGGTCCCTACAATTGCACCAGAGGTGGTACACACCCCTATTATTATTTAAACAGGTGAGTACACACACGGTGTTAGCAAACTTAGCCTCCAAACACACACACACACATGGTATCAGCAAACTTAGCCTCCAAACACACACACACACACATGGTATCAGCAAGCTTAGCCTCCAAACACACACACACATGGTATCAGCAAGCTTAGCCTCCAAATACACACATGGTATCAGCAAGCTTAGCCTCTAAACACACACACACACACACAAACGGTATCAGCAAGCTTAGCCTCCAAACACACACACACACATGGTATCAGCAAGCTTAGCCTCCAAACACACACACACACATGGTATCAGCAAACTTAGCCTCCAAACACACACATACACACATGGTATCAGCAAGCTTAGCTTCCAAACACACACACACACATGGTATCAGCAAGCTTAGCCTCCAAACACACACACACACATGGTATCAGCAAGCTTAGCCTCCAAACACACACACACACATGATATCAGCAAGCTTAGCCTCCAAACACACACACACACACATGGTATCAGCAAGCTTAGCCACCAAACACACACACACACACATGGTATCAGCAAGCTTAGCCTCCAAACACACACACACATGGTATCAGCAAGCTTAGCCTCCAAACACACACACACATGGTATCAGCAAGCTTAGCCTCCAAACACACACACACACACACACATGGTATCAGCAAGCTTAGCCTCCAAACACACACACACATGGTATCAGCAAGCTTAGCCTCCAAACACACACACACATGGTATCAGCAAGCTTAGCCTCCAAACACACACACACAGAAAATGGGGACATTGAAACAGTTGATAAACTTGATTTCAAGAGAGAGAGGTCACTATGGGGAACTTCAATTTTTTTTTAATAAGTAATTAGGCAGACTTGTTGCTAGACAGGGAAGTAAATTAAATGTATGCCAAATTTTGCAAAATATACAATGAAGGCACACAAACATTCATACCAAAACAGAGATGCAGGGCCAGAAAACAGGATTGGTTCAACAGAAATTGAGAGAGGGCCACAGACCAAAAGACACAAAAATGGAATGAAAGACATTGAAAAACTACAAGCAGATGTCAACAAAGTTTTCGATTGGGCAGCAGAAAATAACATGATGTTTAACAGTGATAAATTTCAGGTATGGCAAAAATGAGGATCTGAAACATAATACAGGGTACAAAACACAATCGAATCTTCCTATAGTAGAAAAACAGCATGTCAAGGATTTGGGAATAATGATGTCCGACGATCTAATGTTTAGGGAGCATAACCAAGCAAATATTGCGTCAGCCAGAAAAATGATCGGATGGATTATGAGAACTTTCAAATCCAGGGATCCCATCACAATGGTTGTACTCTTCAAGTCACTTATGTTGTCCCGTCTCGAGTACTGCTCAGTATTCACTTTCCCCTTCAGAGCACGGTTGCACGGTTGTTCCTGCCGGAACAACCGTGGACATCTTCAGGAGAAAACTGGACTGTTTTCTAAGAGAAGTTCCGGATCAGCCGGGATGTTGTGGGTATGTGGCCCTGCGGGCCGCTCCAAGCAACAGCCTGGTGGACCAAACTCTCACAAGTCGAGCCTGGCCTCGGGCCGGGCTTGGGGAGTAGAAGAGCAGAACCCCATCAAGCAGGTATCAATATAGAAAGAAGCCAAACCCCCAATCATACCAGCGATACAAAGATGCGAGAAACAACTATACAGCAGTAAGGGAAGAGGCAGAAAGAAATTTTTAAAAAGGGATAATGGATAAATGTAAAACAGAACTGGGCCTATTCTACAAATTCATAAACAACAAATTGCAGGTAAAGGATAATATCCAGAGGTTGAAAATTGGAAACAGATTCACAGAAAATGATAATGCAATGTGTGAAACATTAAACCAAAAGTTCCAAAGTGTGTTTATACAAAATGAAATCTTAAGAGAACCAGACACAATAAGAATTTCTGAGAACATCATAGAGCGTATAGAGGTGTCTAGAGATGAAGTGGAAAATATGCTAAAGGAGCTAAGTAAGAACAAAGCAGTTGGTCCAGATGGAGTTTCACCATGGGTTCTGAGAGAATGTGCATCTGAGCTCAGCCTTTCACTTCACCTGATCTTTCAGGCATCCCTGTGTACAGGAGTCATAGCAAACATGTGAAAAAAGGCTAACATAGTTCCAATCTACAAAAGTGGCAACAGGGAAGACCCCACCCCTCTCAGTTATAGACCTGAATCATTGACAAGTGTAACAGTGAAAAGATTGAAAAAAAAAAAACTAAAAACTAAATGGGTAGAACACCTGGAGAGAAATTATATAATATCACACAGACAGTATTGTTTTCGATCTGGAAGATCCTGTGTATCGAATTTACTCAGTTTCTATGATTGAGCCACAGAGATTTTAAAGGAAAAAGGTAGTTGGGTCGACTGCATCTATCTAGACATTAAAAAGGCTTTCTACAGAGTTCCACATAAGAGGTTGTTCTGGAAACTAGAAAATTTTGGATGGGTGACAGGTAAGCTTCTAACATGGATGAAAAATTTTCTGACTGATAGAAAAATGAGGGCAGTAATCAGAGGCAATCGGACTGGAGAAGTGTCACAAGTGGAGTACCACAGTACATGCACCAGAAATGTTCATTGTCTACATAAATGATCTGCCAGTTGGAATACAGAATTATATAAACATGTTTGCTGATGATGCTAAGATAATGGGATGGATAAGAAATTTAGATGATTGTCATGCCCTTCAAGAAAACCTGGACAAAATAAATATATGGAGCACCACTTGGCAAATGAAATTTAATGTGAATAAATGCCATGTTATGGAATGTGGAATAGAACATAGATCCCACACAACCTACAAATTATGTGAGAAATCTTTATATAATTCTGATAAAAGAAAGAGGTCTAGGGTTGATTCTAGATAGAAAACTATCACTTGAGGCCCACATAAAGAACGTTGTGTGAGGAGCCTATGCCACGCTTTCTAACTTCAGAATTTCGTTTAAATACATGGATGGCGAAATACTAAAGAAATTGTTCACGAGTTTTTTTCGGCCAAGGCTAGAATATGCAGCGGTTGTGTGGTGCCCATATCTTAAGAAGCACATCAACAAACTGGAAAAGGTGCAAAGACATGCTACTAAGTGGCTCCCAGAACTAAAGGGCAAGAGCTATGTGGAGAGGTCAGAGGCATTATATATGCCAAAACTAGAAGACAACAAAAAGAGGTGATAAAATCACTATGTACAAAATAGTAACAGGAATTGATAAAATCGATAGGGAAGATTTCCCGAGACCTGGAACTTCAAGAACAAAAGGTCATAGATTTAAACTAACTAAACAAAGATGCCAAAGAAATATAAAAAAATTTCCTTTCGCATACAGAGTGGTACACGGTTGGAACAAGTTAAGTGAGAAGGTGGTGGCGGCCAAGACCGTCAGTAGTTTCAAAGCATTATGTGACAAAGAGTGCTGGGTAGACGGGACACCACGAGCGTAGCTCTAATCCTGTAACTACACTTAGGTAACTACATTTGGTGTCAGCAAGCTTACCGTCGAAACACACACAAACAGCCTGCCTATTATTCAAGGCCTTCTCTGAGTACTCTCTATTTTCTTCTCTGAGGCTATGGGTCCCTAATCTTGCACCAGAGGTGGTACAACTTTTAAGTTTTTAACTACTGCACTGAGCACCTGATTTTGGCAAAGACTTCTTAGTGCAATTGTCAAGGACATAGTTCTGGTATTTTTTTGTTTATAAATATTCAGGTATAGTTAATGTCAAAATGTTTCAAAACTCAACAATTTATATTTCAAAACAAAAAAAGTAATGAAAACATTACAAAACATTAAAATATAGCCTAATTAATTAATTAATAAAATAGCACAACTCTCAGAATGTCTAAAGGTGCTTTGAGCAATGAAGTAGTTAATTTTATATATATAATATTATATATATAATATATATTTACCTGTGACTACTGCTTAGCAAAAATTTGATCTCTGTGAAAATTGGTCTCGTCATTGCTAGGAGATATTTTAAGACCATGATTTGCTGTGGATGGCACTGTAGTCTTCAAGTCATCAATCTAAAAATAGAGGTAATCTTTTAAAATGTAAATTTTGTATAAAAAAAAATGCAAAAATAAATTGCAAGAATAATATGAAGTTATTATACAATTTTTTTTAATTATTTAAATATTTGTGAGACATTATTAAGAAATGTATGAAGTACAGATTCTCTAAGACCTGATATGTATCTGCTTATGTTCCACCACATTACATTCAGGGCTGAAGAGAAAACACAGCCAGTAAGGTAATGATCACTTAGGATGGACTGGGATGCTACATGTAGGTTGGGGCTAAGCTGCGTGAGGCTAGGATGCCCAGCCTGCCTTGTCTAGGCTGGGCTGGGCTAGGCAACACTAGGAAGGAGTCAACAAATCTCTGGAGTGCCTTACTTTTCCTGATATCCTTAAAAA
>NW_027189959.1:52500-66476 GCF_040958095.1 Procambarus clarkii
TAACACATTACACATTTATGGAGTAATTAACAACAAAACAATCTTTATTTTCATTGCAGAACATATATCAGAGCATACTAGTGACTCATACATTTAAAATAGTGTGATTTTTAAACAATTCGGTTGTAAACCCGCAGAACGGCCTACCCGCCAAAGACGTAACATAAGAAATGGTATATAATTCATTATTTTAAATTACATATATAATCATTAATAATTTTCGGCAGCTATCGAGGTTCTCCATAGGTAAATTCCTGTACTCTAACAAGATGCTACTTGCTGTTTAGCTGTTTAAATTCTTGGAAAATTGTAATGACCTGCGACATAAAATATAACAATGAAATAATAGCAGGTAACTGTAGGTGAACGAAAAATTAAATTCCAAATTGATTAGATGTTTTTCTAAATATAAAGATCGACCTGAAGGAATTTTATGAATTATGGACTAATTAAACAAAAAAATAGGTAATTTTACTTGAAGAACAGATACCAGAGAATAGTTAGTGAGTACATTTATATTGTATAATGGGAGAAAGCCCCTGGTAGCAGCGAATTAAAATAACCACCTACATTAATTGATAACTAGGAAATAGTATCTGGAAACTTTATCTGAACGAAAACACAATACCAATTTGTTTAGATGTTTTTCTTAATATAAAGATCAACAGTAAGGAGTCTTATTCATTATGGACAAATTAACAAAAAAAAACGATAATCTTCATTGAGGACCATATATTAGAGCATACTTAGTCACTTATATATTAAAAGTATTGTGTATTTTGAACCATTGGGGTTGTAAACAAACAGAACGGCCTACCCGAAAAGTCGTAACATAAAATGTTGCATATGTTTGCTAATTTATTATTTGATAAATGATTATTATTAATTTACGACAACTATAGAGGTTTCCCATTAGTTAAATTACTGTAGTCTGACTAAATGCTACTACAAAACCTATATAAATCCTGGGAAAGTCACAATGACCAGCGACATTAAAGCATAGAGGGTTAAATAGTAACAGGCAACTGTCGGCGAACGAAAAATTCATTTCCAAATTTATTAGATGTTTTCCTAAATATAAAGATCGATAGGCTGGAATTTTCTGGATTATGGCCTAATTAAGGCAAAAATATATATATTTTTACTTGAAGAACAAATATCAGAGCATAGTCAGTGAGTTATAGAATAATAAGAGTGTGGTATTTCATTGTATAACAAGAGATAGTCCATGGAAGCGATAATAGACGTAGTTTTACACAAAATAACGTCCAAAAACAGCCGTAGAGTCAAACGGCAAATGTTGACGTTCTTTTTAAGAGGACAGGTTGGATAGCCGAAGCTATTTGAACCACCCCACCGCCGGCACTCGGATGGTAATCTTGGGCATAGCATTTTACCAAATCACCTCATTCTTTGGGGGCACACGTGAGGAACACAAATGCGAACAAGCCTGAATGGTCCCCAAGACAATATGCAACTGAAAACTCACACCCCAGAAGTGACTCAAACCCATACTCCCAGGAGCAACGCAACTGGTATGTACAAGACGCCTTAATCCACTTGACCATCACGACCGGACAAAATGAGGTGATAGCCGAAGCTATTTGAACCACCCCACCGCCGGCACTCGGATGGTAATCTTGGGCATAGCATTTTATCAAATCACCTCATTCTTTGGGGCACACGTGAGGAACACAAATGCGAACAAGCCTGAATGGTCCCCAGGAGAAATATGCAACTGAAAACTCACACCCCAGAAGTGACTCGAACCCATACTCCCAGGAGCAACGCAACTGGTATGTCCAAGACGCATTAATCCACTTGACCATCACGACCGGACAAAATGAGGTGATAGCCGAAGCTATTTGAACCACCCCACCGCCGGCACTCGGATGGTAATCTTGGGCATAGCATTTTACCAAATCACCTCATTCTTTGGGGCACACGTGAGGAACACAAATGCGAACAAGCCTGAATGGTCCCCAGGACAATATGCAACTGAAAACTCACACCCCAGAAGTGACTCGAACCCATACTTTCAGGAGCAACGCAACTGGTATGTACACGACGCCTTAATCCACTTGACCATCACGACCGGACAAAATGAGGTGATAGCCGAAGCTATTTGAACCACCCCACCGCCGGCACTCGGATGGTAATCTTGGGCATAGCATTTTACCAAATCACCTCATTCTTTGGGGGCACACGTGAGGAACACAAATGCGAACAAGCCTGAATGGTCCCCAAGACAATATGCAACTGAAAACTCACACCCCAGAAGTGACTCAAACCCATACTCCCAGGAGCAACGCAACTGGTATGTACAAGACGCCTTAATCCACTTGACCATCACGACCGGACAAAATGAAGTGATAGCTGAAGCTATTTGAACCACCCCACCGCCGGCACTCGGATGGTAATCTTGGGTATAGCATTTTACCAAATCACCTCATTCTTTGGGGCACACGTGAGGAACACAAATGCGAACAAGCCTGAATGGTCCCCAAGACAATATGCAACTGAAAACTCACACCCCAGAAGTGACTCAAACCCATACTCCCAGGAGCAACGCAACTGGTATGTACAAGACGCCTTAATCCACTTGACCATCACGACCGGACAAAATGAGGTGATAGCCGAAGCTATTTGAACCACCCCACCGCCGGCACTCGGAAGGTAATCTTGGGCATAGCATTTTACCAAATCACCTCATTCTTTGGGGCACACGTGAGGAACACAAATGCGAACAAGCCTGAATGGTCCCCACGAGAAATATGCAACTGAAAACTCACACCCCAGAAGTGACTCGTCCCCATACTCCCAGGAGCAACGCAACTGGTATGTACAAGACGCATTAATCCACTTGACCATCACGACCGGACAAAATGAGGTGATAGCCGAAGCTATTTGAACCACCCCACCGCCAGCACTCGGATGGTAATCATGGGCATAGCATTTTACCAAATCACCTCATTCTTTGGAGCACACGTGAGGAACACAAATGCGAACAAGCCTGAATGGTCCCCAGGACAATATGCAACTGAAAACTCACACCCCAGAAGTGACTCGAACCCATACTCCCAAGAGCAACGCAACTGGTATGTACAAGGCGCCTTAATCCACTTGACCATCATGACCGGACAAAATGAGGTGATAGCCGAAGCTATTTGAACCACCCCACCGCCGGCACTCGGATGGTAATCATGGGCCTAGCATTTTACCAAATCACCTCATTCTTTGGGGCACACGTGAGGAACACAAATGCGAACAAGCGTGAATGGTCCCCAGGACAATAAGCAACTGAAAACTCACACCCCAGAAGTGACTCGAACCCATACTCCCAGGAGCAACGCAACTGGTATGTACAAGACGCCTTAATCCACTTGACCATCACGACCGGACAAAATGAGGTGATAGCCGAAGCTATTTGAACCACCCCACCGCCGGCACTCGGATGGTAATCTTGGGCATAGCATTTTACCAAATCACCTCATTCTTTGGGGCACACGTGCGGAACACAAATGCGAACAAGCCTGAATGGTCCCCAGGACAATATGCAACTGAAAACTCACACCCCAGAAGTGACTCGAACCCATACTTCCAGGAGCAACGCGACTAATATGTACAAGACGCCTTAATCCACTTGACCATCACGACCGGACAAAATGAGGTGATAGCCGAAGCTATTTGAACCACCCCACCGCCGGCACTCGGATGGTAATCTTGGGCATAGTATTTTACCAAATCACCTCATTCTTTGGGGCACACGTGAGGAACACAAATGCGAACAAGCCTGAATGGTCCCCAGGACAATATGCTACTGAAAACTCACACCCCAGAAGTGACTCGAACCCATACTCCCAGGAGCAACGCAACTGGTATGTACAAGTCGCCTTAATCCACTTGACCATCACGACCGGACAAAATGAGGTGATAGCCGAAGCTATTTGAACCACCCCACCGCCGGCACTCGGATGGTAATCTTGGGCATAGCATTTTACCAAATCACCTCATTCTTTGGGGCACACGTGAGGAACATAAATGCGAACAAGCCTGAATGGTCCCCAGGACAATATGCAACTGAAAACTCACACCCCAGAAGTGACTCGAACCCATACTCCCAGGAGCAACGCAACTGGTATGTACAAGACGCCTTAATCCACTTGACCATCACGACCGGACAAAATGAGGTGATAGCCGAAGCTATTTGAACCACCCCACCGCCGGCACTCGGATGGTAATCTTGGGCATAGCATTTTACTAAATCACCACATTCTTTGGGGCACACGTGAGGAACACAAATACGAACAAGCCTGAATGGTCCCCAGGACAATATGCAACTGAAAACTCACACCTCAGAAGTGACTCGAACCCATACTTTCAGGAGCAACGCAACTGGTATGTACAAGACGCCTTAATCCACTTGACCATCACGACCGGACAAAATGAGGTGATAGCCGAAGCTATTTGAACCACCCCACCGCCGGCACTCGGATGGTAATCTTGGGCATAGCATTTTACCAAATCACCTCATTCTTTGGGGGCACACGTGAGGAACACAAATGCGAACAAGCCTGAATGGTCCCCAAGACAATATGCAACTGAAAACTCACACCCCAGAAGTGACTCGAACCCATACTCCCAGGAGCAACGCAACTGGTATGTACAAGACGCCTTAATCCACTTGACCATCACGACAGAACAAAATGAGGTGATAGCCGAAGCTATTTGAACCACCCCACCGCCGGCACTCGGATGGTAATCATGGGCATAGCATTTTACCAAATCACCTCATTCTTTGGGTCACACGTGAGGAATACAAATGCGAACAAGCCTGAATGGTCCCCAGGACAATATGCAACTGAAAACTCACACCCCAGAAGTGACTCGAACCCTTACTCCCAGGAGCAACGCAACTGGTATGTACAAGACGCCATAATCCACTTGACCATCACGACCGGACAAAATGAGGTGATAGCCGAAGCTATTTTAACCACCCCACCGCCGGCACTCGGATGGTAATCTTGGGCATAGCATTTTACCAAATCACCTCATTCTTTGGGGCACACGTGAGGAACGCAAATGCGAACAAGCCTGAATGGTCCCCAGGACAATATGCAAATGAAAACTCACACCCCAGAAGTGACTCGAACCCATACTCCCAGGATCAACGCAACTGGTATGTACAAGACGCCTTAATCCACTTGACCATCACGACCGGACAAAATGAGGTGATAGCCGAAGCTATTTGAACCACCCCACCGCCGGCACTCGGATGGTAATCTTGGGCATAGCATTTTACCAAATCACCTCATTCTTTGGGGCACACGTGAGGAACACAAATGCGAACAAGCCTGAATGGTCCCCAGGACAATATGCAACTGAAAACTCACACCCCAGAAGTGACTCGAACCCATACTCCCAGGAGCAACGCAACTGGTATGTACAAGACGCCTTAATCCACTTGACCATCACGACCGGACAAAATGAGGTGATAGCCGAAGCTATTTGAACCACCCCACCGCCGGCACTCGGATGGTAATCTTGGGCATAGCATTTTACCAAATCACCTCATTCTTTGGGGCACACGTGAGGAACGCAAATGCGAACAAGCCTGAATGGTCCCCAGGATAATATGCAAATGAAAACTCACACCCCAGAAGTGACTCGAACCCATACTCCCAGGATCAACGCAACTGGTATGTACAAGACGCCTTAATCCACTTGACCATCACGACCGGACAAAATGAGGTGATAGCCGAAGCTATTTGAACCACCCCACCGCCGGCACTCGGATGGTAATCTTGGGCATAGCATTTTACCAAATCACCTCATTCTTTGGGGCACACGTGAGGAACACAAATGCGAACAAGCCTGAATGGTCCCCAGGACAATATGCAACTGAAAACTCACACCCCAGAAGTGACTCGAACCCATACTCCCAGGAGCAACGCAACTGGTATGTACAAGACGCCTTAATCCACTTGACCATCACGACCGGACAAAATGAGGTGATAGCCGAAGCTATTTGAACCACCCCACCGCCGGCACTCGGATGGTAATCTTGGGCATAGCATTTTACCAAATCACCTCATTCTTTGGGGCACACGTGAGGAACACAAATGCGAACAAGCCTGAATGGTCCTCAGGACAATATGCAACTGAAAACTCACACCCCAGAAGTGACTCGAACCAATACTCCCAGGAGCAACGCAACTGGTATGTACAAGACGCCTTAATCCACTTGACCATCACGACCGGACAAAATGAGGTGATAGCCAAAGCTATTTGAACCAACCCACTGCCGGCACTCGGATGGTAATCTTGGGCATAGCATTTTACCAAATCAACTCATTCTTTGGGGAACACGTGAGGAACACAAATGCGAACAAGCCTGAATGGTCCCCAGGACAATATGCAACTGAAAACTCACACCCCAGAAGTGACTCGAACCCATACTCCCAGGAGCAACGCAACTGGTATGTACAAGACGCCTTAATCCACTTGACCATCACGACCGGACAAAATGAGGTGATAGCCAAAGCTATTTGAACCACCCCACTGCCGGCACTCGGATGGTAATCTTGAGCATAGCATTTTACCAAATCACCTCATTCTTTGGGGCACACGTGAGGAACACAAATGTGAACAAGCCTGAATGGTCCCCAGGACAATATGCAACTGAAAACTCACACCCCAGAAGTGACTCGAACCCATACTCCAAGGAGCAACGCAACTGGTATGTACAAGACGCCTTAATCCACTTGACCATCACGACCGGACATAATGAGGTGATAGCCGAAGCTATTTGAACCACCCCACCGCCGGCACTCAGATTGTAATCTTGGGCATAGCATTTTACCAAATCACGTCATTCTTTGGGGCACACGTGAGGAACACAAATGCGAACAAGCCTGAATGGTCCCCAGGACAATATGCAACTGAAAACTCACACCCCAGAAGTGACTCGAACCCATACTTTCAGGAGCAACGCAACTGGTATGTACAAGACGCCTTAATCCACTTGACCATCACGACCGGACAAAATGAGGTGATAGCCGAAGCTATTTGAACCACCTCACCGCCGGCACTCGGATGGTAATCTTGGGCATAGCATTTTACCAAATCACCTCATTCTTTGGGGGCACACGTGAGGAACACAAATGCGAACAAGCCTGAATGGTCCCCAAGACAATATGCAACTGAAAACTCACACCCCAGAAGTGACTCGAACCCATACTCCCAGGAGCAACGCAACTGGTATGTACAAGACGCCATAATCCACTTGACCATCACGACCGGACAAAATGAGGTGATAGCCGAAGCTATTTGAACCACCCCACCGCCGGCACTCGGATGGTAATCTTGGGCATAGCATTTTACCAAATCACCTCATTCTTTGGGTCACACGTGAGGAACACAAATGCGAACAAGCCTGAATGGTCCCCAGGACAATATGCAACTGAAAACTCACACCCCAGAAGTGACTCGAACCCATACTCCCAGGAGCAACGCAACTGGTATGTACAAAACGCCTTAATCCACTTGACCATCACGACCGGACAAAATGAGGTGATAGCCGAAGCTATTTGAACCACCCCACCGCCGGCACTCGGATGGTAATCTTGGGCATAGCATTTTACCAAATCACCTCATTCTTTGGGGCACACGTGAGGAACACAAATGCGAACAAGCCTGAATGGTCCCCAGGACAATATGCAACTGAAAACTCACACCCCAGAAGTGACTCGAACCCATACTCCCAGGAGCAACGCAACTGGTATGTACAAGACGCCTTAATCCACTTGACCATCACGACCGGACAAAATGAGGTGATAGTCGAAGCTATTTGAACCACCCCACCGCCGGCACTCGGATGGTAATCTTGGGCATAGCATTTTACCAAATCACCTCATTCTTTGGGGCACACGTGAGGAACACAAATGCGAACAAGCCTGAATGGTCCCCAGGACAATATGCAACTGAAAACTCACACCCCAGAAGTGACTCGAACCAATACTCCCAGGAGCAACGCAACTGGTATGTACAAGACGCCTTAATCCACTTGACCATCACGACCGGACAAAATGAGGTGATAGCCGAAGCTATTTGAACCACCCCACCGCCGGCACTCGGATGGTAATCTTGGGCATAGCATTTTACCAAATCACCTCATTCTTTGGGGCACACGTGAGGAACACAAATGCGAACAAGCCTGAATGGTCCCCAGGACAATATGCAACTGAAAACTCACACCCCAGAAGTGACTCGAACCCATACTCCCAGGAGCAACGCAACTGGTATGTACAAGATGCCTTAATCCACTTGACCATCACGACCGGACAAAATGAGGTGATAGTCGAAGCTATTTGAACCACCCCACCGCCGGCACTCGGATGGTAATCTTGGGCATAGCATTTTACCAAATCACCTCATTCTTTGGGGCACACGTGAGGAACACAAATGCGAACAAGCCTGAATGGTCCCCAGGACAATATGCAACTGAAAACTCACACCCCAGAAGTGACTCGAACCAATACTCCCAGGAGCAACGCAACTGGTATGTACAAGACGCCTTAATCCACTTGACCATCACGACCGGACAAAATGAGGTGATAGCCGAAGCTATTTGAACCACCCCACCGCCGGCACTCGGATGGTAATCTTGGGCATAGCATTTTACCAAATCACCTTATTCTTTGGGGTACACGTGAGGAACACAAATGCAAACAAGCCTGAATGGTCCCTAGGACAATATGCAACTGAAAACTCACACCCCAGAAGTGACTCGAACCCATACTTTCAGGAGCAACGCAACTGGTATGTACAAGACGCCTTAATCCACTTGACCATCACGACCGGACAAAATGAGGTGATAGCCGAAGCTATTTGAACCACCCCACCGCCGGCACTCGGATGGTAATCTTGGGCATAGCATTTTACCAAATCACCTTATTCTTTGGGGTACACGTGAGGAACACAAATGCAAACAAGCCTGAATGGTCCCTAGGACAATATGCAACTGAAAACTCACACCCCAGAAGTGACTCGAACCCATACTTTCAGGAGCAACGCAACTGGTATGTACAAGACGCCTTAATCCACTTGATCATCACGACCGGACAAAATGAGGTGATAGCCGAAGCTATTTGAACCACCCCACCGCCGGCACTCGGATGGTAATCTTGGGCATAGCATTTTACCAACTCACCTAATTCTTTGGGGCACACGTGAGGAACATAAATGCGAACAAGCCTGAATGGTCCCCAGGACAATATGCAACTGAAAACTCACACCCCAGAAGTGACTCGAACCCATACTCCCAGGAGCAACGCAACTGGTATGTACAAGACGCCTTAATCCACTTGACCATCACGACCGGACAAAATGAGGTGATAGCCGAAGCTATTTGAACCACCCCACCGCCGGCACTCAGATTGTAATCTTGGGCATAGCATTTTACCAAATCACCTCATTCTTTGGGGCACACGTGAGGAACACAAATGCGAACAAGCCTGAATGGTGCCCAGGACAATATGCAACTGAAAACTCACACCCCAGAAGTGACTCGAACCCATACTTTCAGGAGCAACGCAACTGGTATGTACAAGACGCCTTAATCCACTTGACCATCACGACCGGACAAAATGAGGTGATAGCCGAAGCTATTTGAACCACCCCACCGCCGGCACTTGGATGGTAATCTTGGGCATAGCATTTTACCAAATCACCTCATTCTTTGGGGGCACACGTGAGGAACACAAATGCGAACAAGCCTGAATGGTCCCCAAGACAATATGCAACTGAAAACTCACACCCCAGAAGTGACTCGAACCCATACTCCCAGGAGCAACGCAACTGGTATGTACAAGACGCCTTAATCCACTTGACCATCACGACCGGACAAAATGAGGTGATAGGCGAAGCTATTTGAACCACCCCACCGCCGGCACTCGGATGGTAATCTTGGGCATAGCATTTTACCAAATCACCTCATTCTTTGGGGCACACGTGAGGAACACAAATGCGAACAAGCCTGAATGGTCCCCAGGACAATATGCAACTGAAAACTCACACCCCAGAAGTGACTCGAACCCATACTCCAAGGAGCAACGCAACTGGTATGTACAAGACGCATTAATCCACTTGACCATCACGACCGGACAAAATGAGGTGATTGCAGAAGCTATTTGAACCACCCCACCGCCGGCACTCGGATGGTAATCATGGGCATAGCATTTTACCAAATCACCTCATTCTTTGGGTCACACGTGAGGAACACAAATGCGAACAAGCCTGAATGGTCCCCAGGACAATATGCAACTGAAAACTCACACCCCAGAAGTGACTCGAACCCATACTCCCAGGAGCAACGCAACTGGTATGTACAAGACGCCTTAATCCACTTGACCATCACGACCGGACAAAATGAGGTGATAGTAGAAGCTATTTGAACCACCCCACCGCCGGCACTCGGATGGTAATCTTGGGCATAGCATTTTACCAAATCACCTCATTCTTTGGGGCACACGTGAGGAACACAAATGCGAACAAGCCTGAATGGTCCCCAGGACAATATGCAACTGAAAACTCACACCCCAGAAGTGACTCGAACCCATACTCCCAGGAGCAACGCAACTGGTATGTACAAGACGCCTTAATCCACTTGACCATCACGACCGGACAAAATGAGGTGATAGCCGAAGCAATTTGAACCACCCCACCGTCGGCACTCGGATGGTAATCTTGGGCATAGCATTTTAAAAAATCACCTCATTCTTTGGGGCACACGTGAGGAACACAAATGCGAACAAGCCTGAATGGTCGCCAGGACAATATGCAACTGAAAACTCACACCCCAGAAGTGACTCGAACCCATACTCCCAGGAGCAACGCAACTGGTATGTACAAGACGCCTTGATCCACTTGACCATCACGACCGGACAAAATGAGGTGATAGCCGAAGCTATTTGAACCACCCCACCGCCGGCACTCGGATGGTAATCTTGGGCATAGCAATTTACCAAATCACCTCATTCTTTGGGGCACACGTGAGGAACACAAATGCGAACAAGCCTGAATGGTCCCCAGGACAATATGCAACTGAAAACTCACACCCCAGAAGTGACTCGAACCCATACTCCCAAGAGCAACGCAACTGGTATGTACAAGACGCCTTAATCCACTTGACCATCACGACCGGACAAAATGAGGTGATAGCCGAAGCTATTTGAACCACCCCACCGCCGGCACTCGAATGGTAATCATGGGCATAGCATTTTACCAAATCACCTCATTCTTTGGGGCACACGTGAGGAACACAAATGCGAACAAGCCTGAATAGTCCCCAGGACAATATGCAACTGAAAACTCACACCCCAGAAGTGACTCGAACCCATACTCCCAGGAGCAACGCAACTGGTATGTACAAGACGCCTTAATCCACTTGACCATCATGACCGGACAAAATGAGGTGATAGCCGAAGTTATTTGAACCACCCCACCGCCGGCATTCGGATGGTAATCTTGGGCATAGCATTTTACCAAATCACATCATTCTTTGGGGCACACCTGAGGAACACAAATGCGAACAAGCCTGAATGGTCCCCAGGACAATATGCAACTGAAAACTCACACCCCAGAAGTGACTCGAACCCATACTCCCAGGAGCAACGCAACTGGTATGTACAAGACGCCTTAATCCACTTGACCATCACGACCGGACAAAATGAGGTGATAGCCGAAGCTATTTGAACCACCCCACCGCCGGCACTCGGATGGTAATCTTGGGCATAGCATTTTAACAAATCACCTCATTCTTTGGGGCACACGTGAGGAACACAAATGAGAACAAGCCTGAATGGTCCCCAGGACAATATGCAACTGAAAACTCACACCCCAGAAGTGACTCGAACCCATACTCCCAGGAGCAACGCAACTGGTATGTACAAGACGCCTTAATCCACTTGACCATCACGACCGGACAAAATGAGGTGATAGCCGAAGCTATTTGAACCACCCCACCGCCGGCACTCGGATGGTAATCATGGGCATAGCATTTTACCAAATCACCTCATTCTTTGGGTCACACGTGAGGAACACAATTGCGAACAAGCCTGAATGGTCCCCAGGACAATATGCAACTGAAAACTCACACCCCAGAAGTGACTCGAATCCATACTCCCAGGAGCAACGCAACTGGTATGTACAAGACGCCTTAATCCACTTGACCATCACGACCGGACAAAATGAGGTGATAGCCGAAGCTATTTGAACCACCCCACCGCCGGCACTCGGATGGTAATCTTGGGCATAGCATTTTACCAAATCACCTCATTCTTTGGGGCACACGTGAGGAACACAAATGCGAACAAGCCTGAATGGTCCCCAGGACAATATGCAACTGAAAACTCACACCCCAGAAGTGACTCGAACCCATACTCCCAGGAGCAACGCACCTGGTATGTACAAGACGCCTTAATCCACTTGACCATCACGACCGGACAAAATGAGGTGATAGCCGAAGCTATTTGAACCACCCCACCGCCGGCACTCGGATGGTAATCTTGGGCATAGCATTTTACCAAATCACCTCATTCTTTGGGGCACACGTGAGGAACACAAATGCGAACAAGCCTGAATGGTCCCCAGGACAATATGCAACTGAAAACTCACACCCCAGAAGTGACTCGAACCCATACTCCCAGGAGCAACGCAACTGGTATGTACAAGACGCCATAATCCACTTGACCATCACGACCGGACAAAATGAGGTGATAGCCGAAGCTATTTGAACCACCCCACCGCCGGCACTCGGATGGTAATCTTGGGCATAGCATTTTACCAAATCACCTCATTCTTTGGGGCACACGTGAGGAACACAAATGTGAACAAGCCTGAATGGTCCCCAGGACAATATGCAACTGAAAACTCACACCCCAGAAGTGACTCGAACCCATACTTCCAGGAGCAACGCAACTAATATGTACAAGACGCCTTAATCCACTTGACCATCACGACCGGACAAAATGAGGTGATAGCCGAAGCTATTTGAACCACCCCACCGCCGGCACTCGGATGGTAATCTTGGGCATAGCATTTTATCAAATCACCTCATTCTTTGGGGCACACGTGAGGAACACAAATGCGAACAAGCCTGAATGGTCCCCAGGACAATATGCAACTGAAAACTCACACCCCAGAAGTGACTCGAACCCATACTCCCAGGAGCAACGCAACTGGTATGTACAAGACGCCTTAATCCACTTGACCATCATGACCGGACAAAATGAGGTGATAGCCGAAGTTATTTGAACCACCCCACCGCCGGCACTCGGATGGTAATCTTGGGCATAGCATTTTACCAAATCACATCATTCTTTGGGGCACACCTGAGGAACACAAATGCGAACAAGCCTGAATGGTCCCCAGGACAATATGCAACTGAAAACTCACACCCCAGAAGTGACTCGAACCCATACTCCCAAGAGCAACGCAACTGGTATGTACAAGACGCCTTAATCCACTTGACCATCACGACCGGACAAAATGAGGTGATAGCCGAAGCTATTTGAACCACCCCACCGCCGGCACTCGGATGGTAATCTTGGGCATAGCATTTTAACAAATCACCTCATTCTTTGGGGCACACGTGAGGAACACAAATGAGAACAAGCCTGAATGGTCCCCAGAACAATATGCAACTGAAAACTCACACCCCAGAAGTGACTCGAACCCATACTCCCAGGAGCAACGCAACTGGTATGTACAAGACGCCTTAATCCACTTGACCATCACGACCGGACAAAATGAGGTGATAGCCGAAGCTATTTGAACCACCCCACCGCCGGCACTCGGATGGTAATCATGGGCACTAGCATTTTACCAAATCACCTCATTCTTTGGGTCACACATGAGGAACACAATTGCGAACAAGCCTGAATGGTCCCCAGGACAATATGCAACTGAAAACTCAC
>NW_027189960.1:0-66459 GCF_040958095.1 Procambarus clarkii
ATTAGAATTAACTAAAATGTTCCTGATTTTCCGTTTATATTACCGAGGGAAGATGTACACGTAAAACCGCTCTAATCCGGCTGAAACGTCGATATATGCAATAAAAACCGAACTTCTCCCCTTTTCAATATCTTACTCAGTATTTTAACGAGAAACAAATAGATGATTGAAAATGAAGTATTTAAGGTTATTATCTAATCAATTATGTGTTTGCATAATTTTTATCGTATATATATATGAATTAATACCCAAGACTGAAAATTCACAAAAACGTGGAAAAACGGCAAAATATTGCCTAATTCGATGATATTTTGTTTAAATCACATAAAGGAAAAGGGGATGATAAACGTCAAAATATTGCTAAATTCGATGATTTTTCGTACGAAACAAAATGCAAGAAAACTTGCTTAAAATGCAATATTATGCGAAATTCTGAGATTTGAAGGCCAAATCACATATCGTGATACTACATGAAATAGTATCGAAATATTGGTAAAAATAAATATATTTACGTAATATCAAACTACATGAAAAACGTGAAAAAAGTCAATATATAACCATATTTGAGGATTTTAACTTCAAATCACAGAGCGAGGTTTCGTATTACTTAGATCCAAGAAAAGACATATGACAATGTTGTTTCCAATACAAATGATAAAAATCAATGTGTTTTCATTAGAATTAACTAAAATGTTCCTGATTTTCCGTTTATATTACCGAGGGAAGATGTACACGTAAAACCGCTCTAATCCGGCTGAAACGTCGATATATGCAATAAAAACCGAACTTCTCCCCTTTTAAATATCTTACTCAGTATTTTAACGAGAAACAAATAGATGATTGAAAATGAAGTATTTAAGGTTATTATCTAATCAATTATGTGTTTGCATAATTTTTATCGTATATATATGAATTAATACCCATAGACTGTAAATTCACAAAAACGTGGAAAACGGCAAAATATTGCCTAATTCGATGATATTTTGTTTAAGTCACATAAAGGAAAAGGGGATGATAAACGTCAAAATATTGCTAAAATCGATGATTTTTCGTACGAAACAAAATGCAAGAAAACTTGCTTAAAATGCAATATTTTGCGAAATTCTGATATTTGACGGCCAAATCACATATCGTGATTCTACATGAAATAGAATCGAAATATTGGTTAAAATGAATATATTTACGTAGTATCAAACTACATGAAAAACGTGAAAAAAGTCACTATTTAACCATATTTGAGGATTTTAACTTCAAATCATAGAGCGAGGTTTCGTATTATTTAGATCCAAGAAAAGACATATGACAATGTTGTTTCCAATACAAATGATAAAAATCAATGTATTTTCATTAGAATTAACTAAAATGTTCCTGATTTTCAGTTTATATTACCGAGGGAAGATGTACACGTAAAACCGCTCTAATCCGGCTGAAACGTCGATATATGCAATAAAAACCGAACTTCTCCCCTTTTAAATATCTTACTCAGTATTTTAACGAGAAACAAATAGATGATTGAAAATGAAGTATTTAAGGTTATTATCTAATCAATTATGTGTTTGCATAATTTTTATCGTATATATATGAATTAATACCCATAGACTGTAAATTCACAATAACGTGGAAAACGGCAAAATATTGCCTAATTCGATGATGTTTTGTTTAAATCACATAAAGGAAAAGGGGATGATAAACGTCAAAATATTGCTAAATTCGATGATTTTTCGTACGAAACAAAATGCAAGAAAACTTGCTTAAAATGCAATATTATGCGAAATTCTGAGATTTGAAGGCCAAATCACATATCGTGATACTACATGAAATAGTATCGAAATATTGGTAAAAATAAATATATTTACGTAATATCAAACTACATGAAAAACGTGAAAAAAGTCAATATATAACCATATTTGAGGATTTTAACTTCAAATCACAGAGCGAGGTTTCGTATTACTTAGATCCAAGAAAAGACATATGACAATGTTGTTTCCAATACAAATGATAAAAATCAATGTGTTTTCATTAGAATTAACTAAAATGTTCCTGATTTTCCGTTTATATTACCGAGGGAAGATGTACACGTAAAACCGCTCTAATCCGGCTGAAACGTCGATATATGCAATAAAAACCGAACTTCTCCCCTTTTAAATATCTTACTCAGTATTTTAACGAGAAACAAATAGATGATTGAAAATGAAGTATTTAAGGTTATTATCTAATCAATTATGTGTTTGCATAATTTTTATCGTATATATATGAATTAATACCCATAGACTGTAAATTCACAAAAACGTGGAAAACGGCAAAATATTGCCTAATTCGATGATATTTTGTTTAAGTCACATAAAGGAAAAGGGGATGATAAACGTCAAAATATTGCTAAATTCGATGATTTTTCGTACGAAACAAAATGCAAGAAAACTTGCTTAAAATGCAATATTATGCGAAATTCTGAGATTTGAAGGCCAAATCACATATCGTGATTCTACATGAAATAGTATCGAAATATTGGTAAAAATGAATATATTTACGTAATATCAAACTACATGAAAAACGTGAAAAAAGTCAATATATAACCATATTTGAGGATTTTAACTTCAAATCACAGAGCGAGGTTTCGTATTATTTAGATCCAAGAAAAGACATATGACAATGTTGTTTCCAATACAAATGATAAAAATCAATGTGTTTTCATTAGTATTAACTAAAATGTTACTGATTTTCTGTTTATATTACCGATGGAAGATGTACACGAAAATCGCTCTATTCCGGCTGAAACGTCGATATATGCAATAAAAACAGAACTTCTCCCCTTTTCAATATCTTACTCAGTATTTTAACGAGAAACAAATAGATGATTGAAAATGAAGTATTTAAGGTTATTATCTAATCAATTATGTGTTTGCATCATTTTTATCGTATATATATGAATTAATACCCATAGACTGTAAATTCACAAAAACGTGGAAAACGGCAAAATATTGCCTAATTCGATGATATTTTGTTTAAGTCACATAAAGGAAAAGGGGATGATAAACGTCAAAATATTGCTAAATTCGATGATTTTTCGTACGAAACAAAATGCAAGAAAACTTGCTTAAAATGCAATATTTTGCGAAATTCTGATATTTGACGGCCAAATCACATATCGTGATTCTACATGAAATAGAATCGAAATATTGGTTAAAATGAATATATTTACGTAGTATTAAACTACATGAAAAAGGTGAAAAAAGTCACTATTTAACCATATTTGAGGATTTTAACTTCAAATCATAGAGCGAGGTTTCGTATTATTTAGATCCAAGAAAAGACATATGACAATGTTGTTTCCAATACAAATGATAAAAATCAATGTGTTTTCATTAGAATTAACTAAAATGTTCCTGATTTTCCGTTTATATTACCGAGGGAAGATGTACACGTAAAACCGCTCTAATCCGGCTGAAACGTCGATATATGCAATAAAAACCGAACTTCTCCCCTTTTCAATATCTTACTCAGTATTTTAACGAGAAACAAATAGATGATTGAAAATGAAGTATTTAAGGTTATTATCTAATCAATTATGTGTTTGCATAATTTTTATCGTATATATATGAATTAATACCCATAGACTGAAAATTCACAAAAACGTGGAAAAACGGCAAAATATTGCCTAATTCGATGATATTTTGTTTAAATCACATAAAGGAAAAGGGGATGATAAACGTCAAAATATTGCTAAATTCGATGATTTTTCGTACGAAACAAAATGCAAGAAAACTTGCTTAAAATGCAATATTTTGCGAAATTCTGATATTTGACGGCCAAATCACATATCGTGATTCTACATGAAATAGAATCGAAATATTGGTTAAAATGAATATATTTACGTAGTATCAAACTACATGAAAAACGTGAAAAAAGTCACTATTTAACCATATTTGAGGATTTTAACTTCAAATCATAGAGCGAGGTTTCGTATTATTTAGATCCAAGAAAAGACATATGACAATGTTGTTTCCAATACAAATGATAAAAATCAATGTATTTTCATTAGAATTAACTAAAATGTTCCTGATTTTCCGTTTATATTACCGAGGGAAGATGTACACGTAAAACCGCTCTAATCCGGCTGAAACGTCGATATATGCAATAAAAACCGAACTTCTCCCCTTTTAAATATCTTACTCAGTATTTTAACGAGAAACAAATAGATGATTGAAAATGAAGTATTTAAGGTTATTATCTAATCAATTATGTGTTTGCATAATTTTTATCGTATATATATGAATTAATACCCATAGACTGTAAATTCACAATAACGTGGAAAACGGCAAAATATTGCCTAATTCGATGATATTTTGTTTAAGTCACATAAAGGAAAAGGGGATGATAAACGTCAAAATATTGCTAAATTCGATGATTTTTCGTACGAAACAAAATGCAAGAAAACTTGCTTAAAATGCAATATTATGCGAAATTCTGAGATTTGAAGGCCAAATCACATATCGTGATACTACATGAAATAGTATCGAAATATTGGTAAAATGAATATATTTACGTAATATCAAACTACATGAAAAACGTGAAAAAAGTCAATATATAACCATATTTGAGGATTTTAACTTCAAATCACAGAGCGAGGTTTCGTATTTTTAGATCCAAGAAAAGACATATGACAATGTTGTTTCCAATACAAATGTTAAAAATCAATGTGTTTTCATTAGTATTAACTAAAATGTTACTGATTTTCCGTTTATATTACCGATGGAAAATGTACACGTAAAACCGGTCTAATCCGGCTGAAACGTCGATATATGCAATAAAAACAGAACTTCTCCCCCTTTTCAATATCTTACTCAGTATTTTAAAGAGAAACAAATAGATGATTGAAAATGAAGTATTTAAGGTTATAATCTAATCAATTATGTGTTTGCATCATTTTTATTGTATATTTAATGAATTAATACTAATAAACTGAAAATTCACAAAAACCTGGAAAAACGGCAAAATATTGCCTAATTCGATGATATTTTGTTTAAATCACATAAAGGAAAAGGGGATGATAAACGTCAAAATATTGCTAAATTCGATGATTTTTCGTACGAAACAAAATGCAAGAAAACTTGCTTTAAATGCAATATTATGCGAAATTCTGAGATTTGAAGGCCAAATCACATATCGTGATACTACATGAAATAGTGATTTATTCAAAATATAATCAAATTAGGCAATATTTTGCCGTTTTTCCACGTTTTTGTGAAATTTCAGTTTATTAGTATTAACTCAATAAATATACAATAAAAATGATGCAAACACATAATTGATTAGATTATAACCTTAAATACTTCATTTTCAATCATCTATTTGATTCTCTTTAAAATACTGAGTAAGATATTGAAAAGGGGAGAAGTTCTGTTTTTATTGCATATATCGACGTTTCAGCCGGATTAGAGCGGTTTTACGTGTAGATCTTCCATCGGTAATATGAACAGAAAATCAGGAACATTTCAGTTAATTCTAACGAAAACACATTGATTTTTATCATTTGTATTGGAAACAACATTGTCATATGTCTTTTCTTGGATCTAAATAATACGAAACCTTGCATTATGATTCGAAGTTAAAATCCTCAAATTTGGTATAATCGTGACTTTTTTCACGTTTTTCATGTAGTTTTATATTACGTAAATATATTCATTTTTACCAATATTTCGATACTATTTCATGTAGTATCACGATAAGTGATTTGGCCTTCAAATCTCAGAATATCGCATAATATTACATTTTAAGCATGTTTTCTTGCATTTTGTTTCGTACGAGAAATCATCGAATTTAGCAATATTTTGACGTTTATCATTCCCTTTTCCTTTATGTGATTTAATCAAAATATCATCGAATTAGGCAATATTTTGCCGTTTTTCCACGTTTTTGTGATTTTTCAGTTTATTAGTATTAACTCAATAAATATACAATAAAAATGATGCAAACATATAATTGATTAGATTATAACCTTAAATACTTCATTTTCAATAATCTATTTGTTTCTCTTTAAAATACTGAGTAAGATATTGAAAAGGGGAGAAGTTCTGTTTTTATTGCATATATCGACGTTTCAGCCGGATTAGAGCGGTTTTACGTGGACATCTTCCATCGGTAATATAAACGGAAAATCAGGAACATTTTAGTTAATTCTAATGAAAACACATTGATTTTTATAATTTGTATTATAAACAACATTGTCATATGTCTTTTCATTGATCTAAATAGTACGAAACCTCGCTTTATGATTCGAAGTTAAAATCCTCAAATTTGGTATAATCGTGACTTTTTTCACGTTTTTCATGTAGTTTGATATTACGTAAATATATTAATTTTTACCAATATTTCGATACTATTTCATGTAGTATCACGATATGTGATTTGGCCTTCAAATCTCAGAATTTCGCATAATATTGCATTTTAAGCAAGTTTTCTTGCATTTTGTTTCGTACGAGAAATCATCGAATTTAGCAATATTTTGACGTTTATCATTCCCTTTTCCTTTATGTGATTTAATCAAAATATCATCGAATTAGGCAATATTTTGCCGTTTTTCCACGTTTTTGTGAATTTTCAGTTTATTAGTATTAACTCAATAAATATACAATAAAAATGATGCAAACACATAATTGATTAGATTATAACCTTAAATACTTCATTTTCAATCATCTATTTGTTTCTCTTTAAAATACTGAGTAAGATATTGAAAAGGGGAGAAGTTCTGTTTTTATTGCATATATCGACGTTTCAGCCGGATTAGAGCGGTTTTACGTGTACATCTTCCATCGGTAATATAAACGGAAAATCAGGAACATTTCAGTTAATTCTAATGAAAACACATTGATTTTTATAATTTGTATTGGAAACAACATTGTCATATGTCTTTTCATGGATCTAAATAGTACGAAATCTCGCTTTATGATTCGAAGTTAAAATCCTCAAATTTGGTATAATAGTGACTTTTTTTCATGTTTTTCATGTAGTTTGATATTACGTATATATATTCATTTTTACCAATATTTCGATACTAATTCATGTAGTATCACGATATGTGATTTGGCCTTCAAATCTCAGAATTTCGCATAATATTGCATTTTAAGCAAGTTTTCTTGCATTTTGTTTCGTACGAGAAATCATCGAATTTAGCAATATTTTGACGTTTATCATTACCTTTTCCTTTATGTGATTTAATCAAAATATCATCGAATTAGGCAATATTTTGCCGTTTTTCCAGGTTTTTGTGAATTTTCAGTTTATTAGTATTAATTCATTAAATATACAATAAAAATGATGCAGACACATAATTGATTAGATTATAACCTTAAATACTTCATTTTCAATAATCTATTTGTTTCTCTTTAAAATACTGAGTAAGATATTGAAAAGGGGAGAAGTTCTGTTTTTATTGCATATATCGACGTTTCAGCCGGATTAGAGCGGTTTTACGTGGACATCTTCCATCGGTAATATAAACGGAAAATCAGGAACATTTTAGTTAATTCTAATGAAAACACATTGATTTTTATAATTTGTATTGTAAACAACATTGTCATATGTCTTTTCATTGATCTAAATAGTACGAAACCTCGCTTTATGATTCGAAGTTAAAATCCTCAAATTTGGTATAATCGTGACTTTTTTCACGTTTTTCATGTAGTTTGATATTACGTAAATATATTAATTTTTACCAATATTTCGATACTATTTCATGTAGTATCACGATATGTGATTTGGCCTTCAAATCTCAGAGTTTCGCATAATATTGCATTTTAAGCAAGTTTTCTTGCATTTTGTTTCGTACGAGAAATCATCGAATTTAGCAATATTTTGACGTTTATCATTCCATTTTCCTTTATGTGATTTAATCAAAATATCATCGAATTAGGCAATATTTTGCCGTTTTTCCACGTTTTTGTGAATTTTCAGTTTATTAGTATTAACTCAATAAATATACAATAAAAATGATGCAAACACATAAGTGATTAGATTATAACCTTAAATACTTCATTTTCAATCATCTATTTGTTTCTCTTTAAAATACTGAGTAAGATATTGAAAAGGGGAGAAGTTCTGTTTTTATTGCATATATCGACGTTTCAGCCGGATTAGAGCGGTTTTACGTGTACATCTTCCATCGGTAATATAAACGGAAAATCAGGAACATTTCAGTTAATTCTAATGAAAACACATTGATTTTTAAAATTTGTATTGGAAACAACATTGTCATATGTCTTTTCATGGATCTAAATAGTACGAAACCTCGCTTTATGATTCGAAGTTAAAATCCTCAAATTTGGTATAATAGTGACTTTTTTTCACGTTTTTCATGTAGTTTGATATTACGTATATATATTCATTTTTACCAATATTTCGATACTAATTCATGTAGTATCACGATATGTGATTTGGCCTTCAAATCTCAGAATTTCGCATAATATTGCATTTTAAGCAAGTTTTCTTGCATTTTGTTTCGTACGAGAAATCATCGAATTTAGCAATATTTTGACGTTTATCATTACCTTTTCCTTTATGTGATTTAATCAAAATATCATCGAATTAGGCAATATTTTGCCGTTTTTCCAGGTTTTTGTGAATTTTCAGTTTATTAGTATTAATTCATTAAATATACAATAAAAATGATGCAGACACATAATTGATTAGATTATAACCTTAAATACTTCATTTTCAATAATCTATTTGTTTCTCTTTAAAATACTGAGTAAGATATTGAAAAGGGGAGAAGTTCTGTTTTTATTGCATATATCGACGTTTCAGCCGGATTAGAGCGGTTTTACGTGGACATCTTCCATCGGTAATATAAACGGAAAATCAGGAACATTTTAGTTAATTCTAATGAAAACACATTGATTTTTATAATTTGTATTGTAAACAACATTGTCATATGTCTTTTCATTGATCTAAATAGTACGAAACCTCGCTTTATGATTCGAAGTTAAAATCCTCAAATTTGGTATAATCGTGACTTTTTTCACGTTTTTCATGTAGTTTGATATTACGTAAATATATTAATTTTTACCAATATTTCGATACTATTTCATGTAGTATCACGATATGTGATTTGGCCTTCAAATCTCAGAGTTTCGCATAATATTGCATTTTAAGCAAGTTTTCTTGCATTTTGTTTCGTACGAGAAATCATCGAATTTAGCAATATTTTGACGTTTATCATTCCATTTTCCTTTATGTGATTTAATCAAAATATCATCGAATTAGGCAATATTTTGCCGTTTTTCCACGTTTTTGTGAATTTTCAGTTTATTAGTATTAACTCAATAAATATACAATAAAAATGATGCAAACACATAAGTGATTAGATTATAACCTTAAATACTTCATTTTCAATCATCTATTTGTTTCTCTTTAAAATACTGAGTAAGATATTGAAAAGGGGAGAAGTTCTGTTTTTATTGCATATATCGACGTTTCAGCCGGATTAGAGCGGTTTTACGTGTACATCTTCCATCGGTAATATAAACGGAAAATCAGGAACATTTCAGTTAATTCTAATGAAAACACATTGATTTTTAAAATTTGTATTGGAAACAACATTGTCATATGTCTTTTCATGGATCTAAATAGTACGAAACCTCGCTTTATGATTCGAAGTTAAAATCCTCAAATTTGGTATAATAGTGACTTTTTTTCACGTTTTTCATGTAGTTTGATATTACGTATATATATTCATTTTTACCAATATTTCGATACTAATTCATGTAGTATCACGATATGTGATTTGGCCTTCAAATCTCAGAATTTCGCATAATATTGCATTTTAAGCAAGTTTTCTTGCATTTTGTTTCGTACGAGAAATCATCGAATTTAGCAATATTTTAACGTTTATCATTACCTTTTCCTTTATGTGATTTAATCAAAATATCATCGAATTAGGCAATATTTTGCCGTTTTTCCAGGTTTTTGTGAATTTTCAGTTTATTAGTATTAATTCATTAAATATACAATAAAAATGATGCAAACACATAATTGATTAGATTATAACCTTAAATACTTCATTTTCAATCATCTATTTGTTTCTCTTTAAAATACTGAGTAAGATATTGAAAAGGGGGAGAAGTTCTGTTTTTATTGCATATATCGACGTTTCAGCCGGATTAGACCGGTTTTACGTGTACATCTTCCATCGGTAATATAAACGGAAAATCAGGAACATTTCAGTTAATTCTAATGAAAACACATTGATTTTTATAATTTGTATTGGAAACAACATTGTCATATGTCTTTTCATGGATCTAAATAGTACGAAACCTCGCATTATGATTCGAAGTTAAAATCCTCAAGTTTGGTATAATAGTGACTTTTTTCACGTTTTTCATGTAGTTTGATATTACGTAAATATATTCATTTTTACCAATATTTCGATACTATTTCATGTAGTATCACGATATGTGATTTGGCCTTCAAATCTCAGAATTTCGCATAATATTGCATTTTAAGCAAGTTTTCTTGCATTTTGTTTCGTACGAGAAATCTTCGGATTTAGCAATATTTTGACGTTTATCATTCCCTTTTCCTTTATGTGATTTAATCAAAATATCATAGAATTAGGCAATATTTTGCCGTTTTTCCACGTTTTTGTGAATTTTCAGTTTATTAGTATTAACTCAATAAATATACAATAAAAATGATGCAAACACATAATTGATTAGATTATAACCTTAAATACTTCATTTTCAATCATCTATTTGTTTCTCTTTAAAATACTGAGTAAGATATTGAAAAGGGGAGAAGTTCTGTTTTTATTGCATATATCGACGTTTCAGCTGGATTAGAGCGGTTTTACGTGTACATCTTCCATCGGTAATATGAACGGAAAATCAGGAACATTTCAGTTAATTCTAATGAAAACACATTGATTTTTATCATTTGTATTGGAAACAACATTGTCATATGTCTTTTCTTGGATCTAAATAATACGAAACCTTGCATTATGATTCGAAGTTAAAATCCTCAAATTTCGTATAATCGTGACTTTTTTCACGTTTTTCATGTAGTTTGATATAACGTAAGTATATTCATTTTTACCAATATTTCGATACTATTTCATGTAGTATCACGATATGTGATTTGGCCTTCAAATCTCAGAATTTCGCATAATATTGCATTTTAAGCAAGTTTTCTTGCATTTTGTTTCGTACGAGAAATCATCGGATTTAGCAATATTTTGACGTTTATCATTCCCTTTTCCTTTATGTGATTTAATCAAAATATCATAGAATTAGGCCATATTTTGCCGTTTTTTCACGTTTTTGTGAATTTTCAGTTTATTAGTATTAACTCAATAAATATACAATAAAAATGATGCAAACACATAATTGATTAGATTATAACCTTAAATACTTCATTTTCAATCATCTATTTGTTTCTCTTTAAAATACTGAGTAAGATATTGAAAAGGGGAGAAGTTCTGTTTTTATTGCATATATCGACGTTTCAGCCGGATTAGAGCGGTTTTACGTGTACATCTTCCATCGGTAATATAAACGGAAATTCACGAACATTTCAGTTAATTCTAATGAAAACACATTGATTTTTTTAATTTGTATTGGAAACAACATTGTCATATGTCTTTTCATGGATCTAAATAGTACGAAACCTCGCTTTATGATTCGAAGTTAAAATCCTCAAATTTGACATAATAGTGACTTTTTTCACGTTTTTCATGTAGTTTGATATAACGTAAGTATATTCATTTTTACCAATATTTCGATACTATTTCATGTAGTATCACGATATGTGATTTGGCCTTCAAATCTCAGAATTTCGCATAATATTGCATTTTAAGCAAGTTTTCTTGCATTTTGTTTCGTACGAGAAATCATCGGATTTAGCAATATTTTGACGTTTATCATTCCCTTTTCCTTTATGTGATTTAATCAAAATATCATAGAATTAGGCCATATTTTGCCGTTTTTCCACGTTTTTGTGAATTTTCAGTTTATTAGTATTAACTCAATAAATATACAATAAAAATGATGCAAACACATAATTGATTAGATTATAACCTTAAATACTTCATTTTCAATCATCTATTTGTTTCTCTTTAAAATACTGAGTAAGATATTGAAAAGGGGAGAAGTTCTGTTTTTATTGCATATATCGACGTTTCAGCCGGATTAGAGCGGTTTTACGTGTACATCTTCCATCGGTAATATAAACGGAAATTCACGAACATTTCAGTTAATTCTAATGAAAACACATTGATTTTTTTAATTTGTATTGGAAACAACATTGTCATATGTCTTTTCATGGATCTAAATAGTACGAAACCTCGCTTTATGATTCGAAGTTAAAATCCTCAAATTTGGTATAATAGTGACTTTTTTCACGTTTTTCATGTAGTTTGATATTACGTATATATATTCATTTTTACCAATATTTCGATACTAATTCATGTAGTGTCACGATATGTGATTTGGCCTTCAAATCTCAAAATTTCGCATAATATTGCATTTTAAGCAAGTTTTCTTGCATTTTGTTTCGTACGAGAAATCATCGAATTTAGCAATATTTTGACGTTCATCATTCCCTTTTCCTTTATGTGATTCAATCAAAATATCATCGAATTAGGCAATATTTTGCCGTTTTTCCACATTTTTGTGAATTTTCAGTTTATTAGTATTAACTCAATAAATATACAATTAAAATGATGCAAACACATAATTGATTAGATTATAACCTTAAATACTTCATTTTCAATCATCTATTTGTTTCTCTTTAAAATACTGAGTAAGATATTGAAAAGGGGGAGAAGTTCTGTTTTTATTGCATATATCAACGTTTCAGCCGGATTAGAGCGGTTTTACGTGTACATCTACCATCGGTAATATGAACGGAAAATCAGGAACATTTCAGTTAATTCTAATGAAAACACATATATTTTTATCATTTGTATTGGAAACAACATTGTCATATGTCTTTTCTTGGATCTAAATAATACGAAACCTTGCATTATGATTCGAAGTTGAAATCCTCAAATTTCGTATAATCGTGACTTTTTTCACGTTTTTCATGTAGTTTGATATTACGTTAATATATTCATTTTTACCAATATTTCGATCTATTTCATGTAGTATCACGATATGTGATTAGGCCTTCAAATCTCACAATTTCGCATAATATTGCATTTTAAGCAAGTTTTCTTGCATTTTGTTTCGTACGAGAAATCATCGAATTTAGCAACATTTTGACGTTCATCATTCCCTTTTCCTTTATGTGATTCAATCAAAATATCATCGAATTAGGCAATATTTTGCCGTTTTTCCACGTTTTTGTGAATTTTCAGTTTATTAGTATTAACTCAATAAATATACAATTAAAATGATGCAAACACATAATTGATTAGATTATAACCTTAAATACTTCATTTCAATCATCCATTTGTTTCTCTTTAAAATACTGAGTAAGATATTGAAAAGGGGGAGAAGTTCTGTTTTTATTGCATATATCAACGTTTCAGCCGGATTAGAGCGGTTTTACGTGTACATCTACCATCGGTAATATGAACGGAAAATCAGGAACATTTCAGTTAATTCTAATGAAAACACATTGATTTTTATCATTTGTATCGGAAACAACATTGTCATATGTCTTTTCTTGGATCTAAATAATACGAAACCTTGCATTATGATTCGAAGTTGAAATCCTCAAATTTCGTATAATCGTGACTTTTTTCACGTTTTTCATGTAGTTTGATATTACGTTAATATATTCATTTTTACCAATATTTCGATCTATTTAATGTAGTATCACGATATGTGATTCGGCCTTCAAATCTCAGAATTTCGCATAATATTGCATTTTAAGCAAGTTTTCTTGCATTTTGTTTCGTACGAGAAATCATCGAATTTAGCAACATTTTGACGTTCATCATTCCCTTTTCCTTTATGTGATTCAATCAAAATATCATCGAATTAGGCAATATTTTGCCGTTTTTCACGTTTTTGTGAATTTTCAGTTTATTAGTATTAACTCAATAAATATACAATTAAAATGATGCAAACACATAATTGATTAGATTATAACCTTAAATACTTCATTTTCAATCATCCATTTGTTTCTCTTTAAAATACTGAGTAAGATATTGAAAAGGGGGAGAAGTTCTGTTTTTATTGCATATATCGACGTTTCAGCCGGATTAGAACGGTTTTACGTGTACATCTTCCATCGGTAATATAAACGGAAAATCAGGAACATTTCAGTTAATTCTAATGAAAACACATTGATTTTTATAATTTGTATTGGAAACAACATTGTCATATGTCTTTTCATGGATCTAAATAGTACGAAACCTCGCATTATGATTCGAAGTTAAAATCCTCAAGTTTGGTATAATAGTGACTTTTTTCACGTTTTTCATGTAGTTTGATATTACGTAAATATATTCATTTTTACCAATATTTCGATACTATTTCATGTAGTATCACGATATGTGATTTGGCCTTCAAATCTCAGAATTTCGCATAATATTGCATTTTAAGCAAGTTTTATTGCATTTTGCTTCGTACGAGAAATCATCGAATTTAGCTATATTTTGACGTTTATCATTCCCTTTTCCTTTATGTGATTCAATCAAAATATCATCGAATTAGGCAATATTTTGCCGTTTTTCCACGTTTTTGTGAATTTTCAGTTTATTAGTATTAACTCAATAAATATACAATTAAAATGATGCAAACACATAATTGATTAGATTATAACCTTAAATACTTCATTTTCAATCATCTATTTGTTTCTCTTTAAAATACTGAGTAAGATATTGAAAAGGGGGAGAAGTTCTGTTTTTATTGCATATATCGACGTTTCAGCCGGATTAGAGCGGTTTTACGTGTACATCTTCCATCGGTAATATAAACGGAAAATCAGGAACATTTCAGTTAATTCTTATGAAAACACATTGATTTTTATAATTTGTATTGGAAACAACATTGTCATATGTCTTTTCATGGATCTAAATAGTACGAAACCTCGCATTATGATTCGAAGTTAAAATCCTCAAATTTGGTATAATAGTGACTTTTTTCACGTTTTTCATGTAGTTTGATATTACGTAAATATATTCATTTTTACCAATATTTCGATACTATTTCATGTAGTATCACGATATGTGATTTGGCCTTCAAATCTCAGAATTTCGCATAATATTGCATTTTAAGCAAGTTTTCTTGCATTTTGTTTCGTACGAGAAATCATCGAATTTAGCTATATTTTGACGTTTATCATTCCCTTTTCCTTTATGTGATTTATTCAAAATATCATCAAATTAGGCAATATTTTGCCGTTTTTCCACGTTTTTGTGAAATTTCAGTTTATTAGTATTAACTCAATAAATATACAATGAAAATGATGCAAACACATAATTGATTAGATTATAACCTTAAATACTTCATTTTCAATCATCTATTTGTTTCTCTTTAAAATACTGAGTAAGATATTGAAAAGGGGAGAAGTTCTGTTTTTATTGCATATATCGACGTTTCAGCCGGATTAGAGCGGTTTTACGTGTACATCTTCCATCGGTAATATGAACGGAAAATCAGGAACATTTCAGTTAATTCTAATGAAAACACATTGATTTTTATCATTTGTATTGGAAACAACATTGTCATATGTCTTTTCTTGGATCTAAATAATACGAAACCATGCATTATGATTCGAAGTTAAAATCCTCAAATTTGGTATAATCGTGACTTTTTTCACGTTTTTCATGTAGTTTGATATTACGTTAATATATTCATTTTTACCAATATTTCGATACTATTTCATGTAGTATCACGATATGTGATTTGGCCTTCAAATCTCAGAATTTCGCATAATATTGCATTTTAAGCAAGTTTTCTTGCATTTTGTTTCGTACGAGAAATCATCGAATTTAGCAATATTTTGACGTTCATCATTCTTTTTTCCATTATGTGATTCAATCAAAATATCATCGAATTAGGCAATATTTTGCCGTTTTTCCACGTTTTTGTGAATTTTCAGTTTATTAGTATTAACTCAATAAATATACAATAAAAATGATGCAAACACATAATTGATTAGATTATAACCTTAAATACTGCATTTTCAATCATCTATTTGTTTCTCTTTAAAATACTGAGTAAGATATTGAAAAGGGGGAGAAGTTCTGTTTTTATTGCATATATCGACGTTTCAGCCAGGTTAGAGCGGTTTTACGTGTACATCTTCCATCGGTAATATAAACGGAAAATCAGGAACATTTCAGTTAATTCTAATGAAAACACATTGATTTTTATAATTTGTATTGGAAACAACATTGTCATATGTCATTTCATGGATCTAAATAGTACGAAACCTCGCTTTATGATTCGAAGTTAAAATCCTCAAATTTGCTATAATAGTGACTTTTTTCACGTTTTTCATGTAGTTTGATATTACGTATATATATTCATTTTTACCAATATTTCGATACTAATTCATGTAGTGTCACGATATGTGATTTGGCCTTCAAATCTCAAAATTTCGCATAATATTGCATTTTAAGCAAGTTTTCTTGCATTTTGTTTTGTACGAGAAATCATCGAATTTAGCAATATTTTGACGTTCATCATTCTCTTTTCCTTTATGTGATTCAATCAAAATATCATCGAATTAGGCAATATTTTGCCGTTTTTCCACGTTTTTGTGAATTTTCAGTTTATTAGTATTAACTCAATAAATATACAATTAAAATGATGCAAACACATAATTGATTAGATTATAACCTTAAATACTTCATTTTCAATCATCTATTTGTTTCTCTTTAAAATACTGAGTAAGATATTGAAAAGGGGGAGAAGTTCTGTTTTTATTGCATATATCAACGTTTCAGCCGGATTAGAGCGGTTTTACGTGTACATCTACCATCGGTAATATGAACGGAAAATCAGGAACATTTCAGTTAATTCTAATGAAAACACATTGATTTTTATCATTTGTATTGGAAACAACATTGTCATATGTCTTTTCTTGGATCTAAATAATACGAAACCTTGCATTATGATTCGAAGTTAAAATCCTCAAATTTCGTATAATCGTGACTTTTTTCACGTATTTCATGTAGTTTGATATTACGTTAATATATTCATTTTTACCAATATTTCGATACTATTTCATGTAGTATCACGATATGTGATTTGGCCTTCAAATCTCAGAATTTCGCATAATATTGCATTTTAAGCAAGTTTTCTTGCATTTTGTTTCGTACGAAAAATCATCGAATTTAGCAACATTTTGACGTTCATCATTCCCTTTTCCTTTATGTGATTCAATCAAAATATCATCGAATTAGGCAATATTTTGCCGTTTTTCCACGTTTTTGTGAATTTTCAGTTTATTAGTATTAACTCAATAAATATACAATTAAAATGATGCAAACACATAATTGATTAGATTATAACCTTAAATACTTCATTTTCAATCATCCATTTGTTTCTCTTTAAAATACTGAGTAAGATATTGAAAAGGGGGAGAAGTTCTGTTTTTATTGCATATATCGACGTTTCAGCCGGATTAGAGCGGTTTTACGTGTACATCTTCCATCGGTAATATAAACGGAAAATCAGGAACATTTCAGTTAATTCTAATGAAAACACATTGTTTTTTATAATTTGTATTGGAAACAACATTGTCATATGTCTTTTCATGGATCTAAATAGTACGAAACCTCGCATTATGATTCGAAGTTAAAATCCTCAAGTTTGGTATAATAGTGACTTTTTTCACGTTTTTCATGTAGTTTGATATTACGTAAATATATTCATTTTTACCAATATTTCGATACTATTTCATGTAGTATCACGATATGTGATTTGGCCTTCAAATCTCAGAATTTCGCATAATATTGCATTTTAAGCAAGTTTTCTTGCATTTTGTTTCGTACGAGAAATCATCGAATTTAGCTATATTTTGACGTTTATCATTCCCTTTTCCTTTATGTGATTTATTCAAAATATCATCAAATTAGGCAATATTTTGCCGTTTTTCCACGTTTTTGTGAAATTTCAGTTTATTAGTATTAACTCAATAAATATACAATGAAAATGATGCAAACACATAATTGATTAGATTATAACCTTAAATACTTCATTTTCAATCATCTATTTGTTTCTCTTTAAAATACTGAGTAAGATATTGAAAAGGGGAGAAGTTCTGTTTTTATTGCATATATCGACGTTTCAGCCGGATTAGAGCGGTTTTACGTGTACATCTTCCATCGGTAATATAAACGGAAATTCACGAACATTTCAGTTAATTCTAATGAAAACACATTGATTTTTTTAATTTGTATTGGAAACAACATTGTCATATGTCTTTTCATGGATCTAAATAGTACGAAACCTCGCTTTATGATTCGAAGTTAAAATCCTCAAATTTGGTATAATAGTGACTTTTTTCACGTTTTTCATGTAGTTTGATATTACGTTAATATATTCATTTTTACCAATATTTCGATACTATTTCATGTAGTATCACGATATGTGATTTGGCCTTCAAATCTCAGAATTTCGCATAATATTGCATTTTAAGCAAGTTTTCTTGCATTTTGTTTCGTACGAGAAATCATCGAATTTAGCAATATTTTGACGTTCATCATTCCCTTTTCCTTTATGTGATTCAATCAAAATATCATCGAATTAGGCAATATTTTGCCGTTTTTCCACGTTTTTGTGAATTTTCAGTTTATTAGTATTAACTCAATAAATATACAATTAAAATGATGCAAACACATAATTGATTAGATTATAACCTTAAATACTTCATTTTCAATCATCCATTTGTTTCTCTTTAAAATACTGAGTAAGATATTGAAAAGGGGGAGAAGTTCTGTTTTTATTGCATATATCGACGTTTCAGCCGGATTAGAGCGGTTTTACGTGTACATCTTCCATCGGTAATATAAACGGAAAATCAGGAACATTTCAGTTAATTCTAATGAAAACACATTGTTTTTTATAATTTGTATTGGAAACAACATTGTCATATGTCTTTTCATGGATCTAAATAGTACGAAACCTCGCATTATGATTCGAAGTTAAAATCCTCAAGTTTGGTATAATAGTGACTTTTTTCACGTTTTTCATGTAGTTTGATATTACGTAAATATATTCATTTTTACCAATATTTCGATACTATTTCATGTAGTATCACGATATGTGATTTGGCCTTCAAATCTCAGAATTTCGCATAATATTGCATTTTAAGCAAGTTTTCTTGCATTTTGTTTCGTACGAGAAATCATCGAATTTAGCTATATTTTGACGTTTATCATTCCCTTTTCCTTTATGTGATTTATTCAAAATATCATCAAATTAGGCAATATTTTGCCGTTTTTCCACGTTTTTGTGAAATTTCAGTTTATTAGTATTAACTCAATAAATATACAATGAAAATGATGCAAACACATAATTGATTAGATTATAACCTTAAATACTTCATTTTCAATCATCTATTTGTTTCTCTTTAAAATACTGAGTAAGATATTGAAAAGGGGAGAAGTTCTGTTTTTATTGCATATATCGACGTTTCAGCCGGATTAGAGCGGTTTTACGTGTACATCTTCCATCGGTAATATAAACGGAAATTCACGAACATTTCAGTTAATTCTAATGAAAACACATTGATTTTTTTAATTTGTATTGGAAACAACATTGTCATATGTCTTTTCATGGATCTAAATAGTACGAAACCTCGCTTTATGATTCGAAGTTAAAATCCTCAAATTTGGTATAATAGTGACTTTTTTCACGTTTTTCATGTAGTTTGATATTACGTTAATATATTCATTTTTACCAATATTTCGATACTATTTCATGTAGTATCACGATATGTGATTTGGCCTTCAAATCTCAGAATTTCGCATAATATTGCATTTTAAGCAAGTTTTCTTGCATTTTGTTTCGTACGAGAAATCATCGAATTTAGCAATATTTTGACGTTCATCATTCCCTTTTCCTTTATGTGATTCAATCAAAATATCATCGAATTAGGCAATATTTTGCCGTTTTTCCACGTTTTTGTGAATTTTCAGTTTATTAGTATTAACTCAATAAATATACAATTAAAATGATGCAAACACATAATTGATTAGATTATAACCTTAAATACTTCATTTTCAATCATCTATTTGTTTCTCTTTAAAATACTGAGTAAGATATTGAAAAGGGGGAGAAGTTCTGTTTTTATTGCATATATCGACGTTTCAGCCGGATTAGAGCGGTTTTACGTGTACATCTTCCATCGGTAATATAAACGGAAAATCAGGAACATTTCAGTTAATTCTAATGAAAACACATTGATTTTTATAATTTGTATTGGAAACAAAATTGTCATATGTCTTTTCTTGGATCTAAATAATACGAAACCATGCATTATGATTCGAAGTTAAAATCCTCAAATTTGGTATAATCGTGACTTTTTTCACGTTTTTCATGTAGTTTGATATTACGTTAATATATTCATTTTTACCAATATTTCGATACTATTTCATGTAGAATCACGATATGTGATTTGGCCTTCAAATCTCAGAATTTCGCATAATATTGCATTTTAAGCAAGTTTTCTTGCATTTTGTTTCGTACGAGAAATCATCGAATTTAGCAATATTTTGACGTTCATCATTCTTTTTTCCATTATGTGATTCAATCAAAATATCATCGAATTAGGCAATATTTTGCCGTTTTTCCACGTTTTTGTGAATTTTCAGTTTATTAGTATTAACTCAATAAATATACAATAAAAATGATGCAAACACATAATTGATTAGATTATAACCTTAAATACTGCATTTTCAATCATCTATTTGTTTCTCTTTAAAATACTGAGTAAGATATTGAAAAGGGGGAGAAGTTCTGTTTTTATTGCATATATCGACGTTTCAGCCAGGTTAGAGCGGTTTTACGTGTACATCTTCCATCGGTAATATAAACGGAAAATCAGGAACATTTCAGTTAATTCTAATGAAAACACATTGATTTTTATAATTTGTATTGGAAACAACATTGTCATATGTCTTTTCATGGATCTAAATAGTACGAAACCTCGCTTTATGATTCGAAGTTAAAATCCACAAATTTGCTATAATAGTGACTTTTTTCACGTTTTTCATATAGTTTGATATTACGTATATATATTCATTTTTACCAATATTTCGATACTAATTCATGTAGTGTCACGATATGTGATTTGGCCTTCAAATCTCAAAATTTCGCATAATATTGCATTTTAAGCAAGTTTTCTTGCATTTTGTTTTGTACGAGAAATCATCGAATTTAGCAATATTTTGACGTTCATCATTCTCTTTTCCTTTATGTGATTCAATCAAAATATCATCGAATTAGGCAATATTTTGCCGTTTTTCCACGTTTTTGTGAATTTTCAGTTTATTAGTATTAACTCAATAAATATACAATTAAAATGATGCAAACACATAATTGATTAGATTATAACCTTAAATACTTCATTTTCAATCATCTATTTGTTTCTCTTTAAAATACTGAGTAAGATATTGAAAAGGGGGAGAAGTTCTGTTTTTATTGCAAATATCAACGTTTCAGCCGGATTAGAGCGGTTTTACGTGTACATCTACCATCGGTAATATGAACGGAAAATCAGGAACATTTCAGTTAATTCTAATGAAAACACATTGATTTTTATCATTTGTATTGGAAACAACATTGTCATATGTCTTTTCTTGGATCTAAATAATACGAAACCTTGCATTATGATTCGAAGTTAAAATCCTCAAATTTCGTATAATCGTGACTTTTTTCACGTATTTCATGTAGTTTGATATTACGTTAATATATTCATTTTTACCAATATTTCGATACTATTTCATGTAGTATCACGATAAGTGATTTGGCCTTCAAATCTCAGAATTTCGCATAATATTGCATTTTAAGCAAGTTTTCTTGCATTTTGTTTCGTACGAGAAATCATCGAATTTAGCAACATTTTGACGTTCATCATTCCCTTTTCCTTTATGTGATTCAATCAAAATATCATCGAATTAGGCAATATTTTGCCGTTTTTCCACGTTTTTGTGAATTTTCAGTTTATTAGTATTAACTCAATAAATATACAATTAAAATGATGCAAACACATAATTGATTAGATTATAACCTTAAATACTTCATTTTCAATCATCCATTTGTTTCTCTTTAAAATACTGAGTAAGATATTGAAAAGGGGGAGAAGTTCTGTTTTTATTGCATATATCGACGTTTCAGCCGGATTAGAGCGGTTTTACGTGTACATCTTCTATCGGTAATATAAACGGAAAATCAGGAACATTTCAGTTAATTCTAATGAAAACACATTGATTTTTATAATTTGTATTGGAAACAACATTGTCATATGTCTTTTCATGGATCTAAATAGTACGAAACCTCGCATTATGATTCGAAGTTAAAATCCTCAAGTTTGGTATAATAGTGACTTTTTTCACGTTTTTCATGTAGTTTGATATTACGTAAATATATTCATTTTTACCAATATTTCGATACTATTTCATGTAGTATCACGATATGTGATTTGGCCTTCAAATCTCAGAATTTCGCATAATATTGCATTTTAAGCAAGTTTTATTGCATTTTGCTTCGTACGAGAAATCATCGAATTTAGCTATATTTTGACGTTTATCATTCCCTTTTCCTTTATGTGATTCAATCAAAATATCATCGAATTAGGCAATATTTTGCCGTTTTTCCACGTTTTTGTGAATTTTCAGTTTATTAGTATTAACTCAATAAATATACAATTAAAATGATGCAAACACATAATTGATTAGATTATAACCTTAAATACTTCATTTTCAATCATCTATTTGTTTCTCTTTAAAATACTGAGTAAGATATTGAAAAGGGGGAGAAGTTCTGTTTTTATTGAATATATCAACGTTTCAGCCGGATTAGAGCGGTTTTACGTGTACATCTACCATCGGTAATATGAACGGAAAATCAGGAACATTTCAGTTAATTCTAATGAAAACACATTGATTTTTATCATTTGTATTGGAAACAACATTGTCATATGTCTTTTCTTGGATCTAAATAATACGAAACCTTGCATTATGATTCGAAGTTAAAATCCTCAAATTTCGTATAATCGTGACTTTTTTCACGTTTTTCATGTAGTTTGATATTACGTTAATATATTCATTTTTACCAATATTTCGATACTATTTCATGTAGTATCACGATATGTGATTTGGCCTTCAAATCTCAGAATTTCGCATAATATTGCATTTTAAGCAAGTTTTCTTGCATTTTGTTTCGTACGAGAAATCATCGAATTTAGCAACATTTTGACGTTCATCATTCCCTTTTCCTTTATGTGATTCAATCAAAATATCATCGAATTAGGCAATATTTTGCCGTTTTTCCACGTTTTTGTGAATTTTCAGTTTATTAGTATTAACTCAATAAATATACAATTAAAATGATGCAAACACATAATTGATTAGATTATAACCTTAAATACTTCATTTTCAATCATCTATTTGTTTCTCTTTAAAATACTGAGTAAGATATTGAAAAGGGGAGAAGTTCTGTTTTTATTGCATATATCGACGTTTCAGCCGGATTAGAGCGGTTTTACGTGTACATCTTCCATCGGTAATATAAACGGAAAATCAGGAACATTTCAGTTAATTCTAATGAAAACACATTGATTTTTATAATTTGTATTGGAAACAAAATTGTCATATGTCTTTTCTTGGATCTAAATAATACGAAACCATGCATTATGATTCGAAGTTAAAATCCTCAAATTTGGTATAATCGTGACTTTTTTCACGTTTTTCATGTAGTTTGATATTACGTTAATATATTCATTTTTACCAATATTTCGATACTATTTCATGTAGTATCACGATATGTGATTTGGCCTTCAAATCTCAGAATTTCGCATAATATTGCATTTTAAGCAAGTTTTCTTGCATTTTGTTTCGTACGAGAAATCATCGAATTTAGCAATATTTTGACGTTCATCATTCTTTTTTCCATTATGTGATTCAATCAAAATATCATCGAATTAGGCAATATTTTGCCGTTTTTCCACGTTTTTGTGAATTTTCAGTTTATTAGTATTAACTCAATAAATATACAATAAAAATGATGCAAACACATAATTGATTAGATTATAACCTTAAATACTGCATTTTCAATCATCTATTTGTTTCTCTTTAAAATACTGAGTAAGATATTGAAAAGGGGGAGAAGTTCTGTTTTTATTGCATATATCGACGTTTCAGCCAGGTTAGAGCGGTTTTACGTGTACATCTTCCATCGGTAATATAAACGGAAAATCAGGAACATTTCAGTTAATTCTAATGAAAACACATTGATTTTTATAATTTGTATTGGAAACAACATTGTCATATGTCTTTTCATGGATCTAAATAGTACGAAACCTCGCTTTATGATTCGAAGTTAAAATCCACAAATTTGCTATAATAGTGACTTTTTTCACGTTTTTCATATAGTTTGATATTACGTATATATATTCATTTTTACCAATATTTCGATACTAATTCATGTAGTGTCACGATATGTGATTTGGCCTTCAAATCTCAAAATTTCGCATAATATTGCATTTTAAGCAAGTTTTCTTGCATTTTGTTTTGTACGAGAAATCATCGAATTTAGCAATATTTTGACGTTCATCATTCTCTTTTCCTTTATGTGATTCAATCAAAATATCATCGAATTAGGCAATATTTTGCCGTTTTTCCACGTTTTTGTGAATTTTCAGTTTATTAGTATTAACTCAATAAATATACAATTAAAATGATGCAAACACATAATTGATTAGATTATAACCTTAAATACTTCATTTTCAATCATCTATTTGTTTCTCTTTAAAATACTGAGTAAGATATTGAAAAGGGGGAGAAGTTCTGTTTTTATTGCATATATCAACGTTTCAGCCGGATTAGAGCGGTTTTACGTGTACATCTACCATCGGTAATATGAACGGAAAATCAGGAACATTTCAGTTAATTCTAATGAAAACACATTGATTTTTATCATTTGTATTGGAAACAACATTGTCATATGTCTTTTCTTGGATCTAAATAATACGAAACCTTGCATTATGATTCGAAGTTAAAATCCTCAAATTTCGTATAATCGTGACTTTTTTCACGTATTTCATGTAGTTTGATATTACGTTAATATATTCATTTTTACCAATATTTCGATACTATTTCATGTAGTATCACGATAAGTGATTTGGCCTTCAAATCTCAGAATTTCGCATAATATTGCATTTTAAGCAAGTTTTCTTGCATTTTGTTTCGTACGAGAAATCATCGAATTTAGCAACATTTTGACGTTCATCATTCCCTTTTCCTTTATGTGATTCAATCAAAATATCATCGAATTAGGCAATATTTTGCCGTTTTTCCACGTTTTTGTGAATTTTCAGTTTATTAGTATTAACTCAATAAATATACAATTAAAATGATGCAAACACATAATTGATTAGATTATAACCTTAAATACTTCATTTTCAATCATCCATTTGTTTCTCTTTAAAATACTGAGTAAGATATTGAAAAGGGGGAGAAGTTCTGTTTTTATTGCATATATCGACGTTTCAGCCGGATTAGAGCGGTTTTACGTGTACATCTTCTATCGGTAATATAAACGGAAAATCAGGAACATTTCAGTTAATTCTAATGAAAACACATTGATTTTTATAATTTGTATTGTAAACAACATTGTCATATGTCTTTTCATTGATCTAAATAGTACGAAACCTCGCATTATGATTCGAAGTTAAAATCCTCAAGTTTGGTATAATAGTGACTTTTTTCACGTTTTTCATGTAGTTTGATATTACGTTAATATATTCATTTTTACCAATATTTCGATACTATTTCATGTAGTATCACGATATGTGATTTGGCCTTCAAATCTCAGAATTTCGCATAATATTGCATTTTAAGCAAGTTTTCTTGCATTTTGTTTCGTACGAGAAATCATCGAATTTAGCAACATTTTGACGTTCATCATTCCCTTTTCCTTTATGTGATTCAATCAAAATATCATCGAATTAGGCAATATTTTGCCGTTTTTCCACGTTTTTGTGAATTTTCAGTTTATTAGTATTAACTCAATAAATATACAATTAAAATGATGCAAACACATAATTGATTAGATTATAACCTTAAATACTTCATTTTCAATCATCTATTTGTTTCTCTTTAAAATACTGAGTAAGATATTGAAAAGGGGAGAAGTTCTGTTTTTATTGCATATATCGACGTTTCAGCCGGATTAGAGCGGTTTTACGTGTACATCTTCCATCGGTAATATGAACGGAAAATCAGGAACATTTCAGTTAATTCTAATGAAAACACATTGATTTTTATCATTTGTATTGGAAACAACATTGTCATATGTCTTTTCTTGGATCTAAATAATACGAAACCTTGCATTATGATTCGGAGTTAAAATCCTCAAATTTGGTATAATAGTGACTTTTTTCACGTTTTTCATGTAGTTTGATATTACGTAAATATATTCATTTTTACCAATATTTCGATACTATTTCATGTAGTATCACGATATGTGATTTGGCCTTCAAATCTCAGAATTTCGCATAATATTGCATTTTAAGCAAGTTTTATTGCATTTTGTTTCGTACGAGAAATCATCGAATTTAGCAATATTTTGACGTTCATCATTCCCTTTTCCTTTATGTGATTCAATCAAAATTTCATCGAATTAGGCAATATTTTGCCGTTTTTCCACGTTTTTGTGAATTTTCAATTTATTAGTATTAACTCAATAAATATACAATTAAAATGATGCAAACACATAATTGATTAGATTATAACCTTAAATACTTCATTTTCAATCATCTATTTGTTTCTCTTTAAAATACTGAGTAAGATATTGAAAAGGGGGAGAAGTTCTGTTTTTATTGCATATATCGACGTTTCAGCCGGATTAGAGCGGTTTTACGTGTACATCTTCCATCGGTAATATAAACGGAAAATCAGGAACATTTCAGGTAATTCTTATGAAAACACATTGATTTTTATAATTTGTATTGTAAACAACATTGTCATATGTCTTTTCATGGATCTAAATAGTACGAAACCTCGCATTATGATTCGAAGTTAAAATCCTCAAGTTTGGTATAATAGTGACTTTTTTCACGTTTTTCATGTAGTTTGATATTACGTAAATATATTCATTTTTACCAATATTTCGATACTATTTCATGTAGTATCACGATATGTGATTTGGCCTTCAAATCTCAGAATTTCGCATAATATTGCATTTTAAGCAAGTTTTCTTGCATTTTGTTTCGTACGAGAAATCATCGAATTTAGCTATATTTTGACGTTTATCATTCCCTTTTCCTTTATGTGATTTATTCAAAATATCATCAAATTAGGCAATATTTTGCCGTTTTTCCACGTTTTTGTGAAATTTCAGTTTATTAGTATTAACTCAATACATATACAATGAAAATGATGCAAACACATAATTGATTAGATTATAACCTTAAATACTTCATTTTCAATCATCTATTTGTTTCTCTTTAAAATACTGAGTAAGATATTGAAAAGGGGAGAAGTTCTGTTTTTATTGCATATATCGACGTTTCAGCCGGATTAGAGCGGTTTTACGTGTACATCTTCCATCGGTAATATGAACGGAAAATCAGGAACATTTCAGTTAATTCTAATGAAAACACATTGATTTTTATCATTTGTATTGGAAACAACATTGTCATATGTCTTTTCTTGGATCTAAATAATACGCAACCTTGCATTATGATTCGAAGTTAAAATCCTCAAATTTGGTATAATAGTGACTTTTTTCACGTTTTTCATGTAGTTTGATATTACGTAAATATATTCATTTTTACCAATATTTCGATACTATTTCATGTAGTATCACGATATGTGATTTGGCCTTCAAATCTCAGAATTTCGCATAATATTGCATTTTAAGCAAGTTTTCTTGCATTTTGTTTCGTACGAGAAATCATCGAATTTAGCTATATTTTGACGTTTATCATTCCCTTTTCCTTTATGTGATTTATTCAAAATATCATCAAATTAGGCAATATTTTGCCGTTTTTCCACGTTTTTGTGAAATTTCAGTTTATTAGTATTAACTCAATAAATATACAATGAAAATGATGCAAACACATAATTGATTAGATTATAACCTTAAATACTTCATTTTCAATCATCTATTTGTTTCTCTTTAAAATACTGAGTAAGATATTGAAAAGGGGGAGAAGTTCTGTTTTTATTGCATATATCGACGTTTCAGCCGGATTAGAGCGGTTTTACGTGTACATCTTCCATCGGTAATATAAACGGAAAATCAGGAACATTTCAGTTAATTCTTATGAAAACACATTGATTTTTATAATTTGTATTGTAAACAACATTGTCATATGTCTTTTCATGGATCTAAATAGTACGAAACCTCGCATTATGATTCGAAGTTAAAATCCTCAAGTTTGGTATAATAGTGACTTTTTTCACGTTTTTCATGTAGTTTGATATTACGTAAATATATTCATTTTTACCAATATTTCGATACTATTTCATGTAGTATCACGATATGTGATTTGGCCTTCAAATCTCAGTATTTCGCATAATATTGCATTTTAAGCAAGTTTTCTTGCATTTTGTTTCGTACGAGAAATCATCGAATTTAGCTATATTTTGACGTTTATCATTCCCTTTTCCTTTATGTGATTTATTCAAAATATCATCAAATTAGGCAATATTTTGCCGTTTTTCCACGTTTTTGTGAAATTTCAGTTTATTAGTATTAACTCAATAAATATACAATGAAAATGATGCAAACACATAATTGATTAGATTATAACCTTAAATACTTCATTTTCAATCATCTATTTGTTTCTCTTTAAAATACTGAGTAAGATATTGAAAAGGGGAGAAGTTCTGTTTTTATTGCATATATCGACGTTTCAGCCGGATTAGAGCGGTTTTACGTGTACATCTTCCATCGGTAATATGAACGGAAAATCAGGAACATTTCAGTTAATTCTAATGAAAACACATTGATTTTTATCATTTGTATTGGAAACAACATTGTCATATGTCTTTTCTTGGATCTAAATAATACGAAACCTTGCATTATGATTCGAAGTTAAAATCCTGAAGTTTGGTATAATAGTGACTTTTTTCACATTTTTCATGTAGTTTGATATTACGTAAATATATTCATTTTTACCAATATTTCGATACTATTTCATGTAGTATCACGATATGTGATTTGGCCTTCAAATCTCAGAATTTCGCATAATATTGCAATTTAAGCAAGTTTTCTTGCATTTTGTTTCCTACGAGAAATCATCGAATTTAGCAATATTTTGACGTTTATCATTCCCTTTTCCTTTATGTGATTCAATCAAAATATCATCGAATTAGGCAATATTTTGCCGTTTTTCCACGTTTTTGTGAATTTTCAGTTTATTAGTATTAACTCAATAAATATACAATAAAAATGATGCAAACACATAATTGATTAGATTATAACCTTAAATACTGCATTTTCAATCATCTATTTGTTTCTCTTTAAAATACTGAGTAAGATATTGAAAAGGGGGAGAAGTTCTGTTTTTATTGCATATATCGACGTTTCAGTCGGATTAGAGCGGTTTTATCTATTGTTTTATCTTTGTTTTATCGATACTATTTCATGTAGTATCACAATATGTGATTTGGCCTTCAAATCTCAGAATTTCGCATAATATTGCATTTTAAGCAAGTTTTCTTGCATTTTGTTTCGTACGAGAAATCATCGAATTTAGCAATATTTTGACGTTCATCATTCCCTTTTCCTTTATGTGATTTAATCAAAATATCATCGAATTAGGCAATATTTTGCCGTTTTTCCACGTTTTTGTGAATTTTCAGTTTATTAGTATTAACTCAATAAATACACAATAAAAATGATGCAAACACATAATTGATTAGATTATAACCTTAAATACTTCATTTTCAATCATCTATTTGTTTCTCTTTAAAATACTGAGTAAGATATTGAAAAGGGGAGAAGTTCTGTTTTTATTGCATATATCGACGTTTCAGCCGGATTAGAGCGGTTTTACGTGTACATCTTCCATCGGTAATATAAACGGAAAATCAGGAACATTTTAGTTAATTCTAATGAAAAAACATTGATTTTTATAATTTGTATTGGAAACAACATTGTCATGTCTTTTCATGGATCTAAATAGTACGAAACCTCGCTTTATGATTCGAAGTTAAAATCCTCAAATTTGGTATAATCGTGACTTTTTTCACGTTTTTCAAGTAGTTTGATATTACGTAAATATATTCATTTTTACCAATATTTCGATACTATTTCATGAATTATCACGATATGTGATTTGACCTTCAAATCTCAGAATTTCGCATATTATTGCATTTTAAGCAAGTTTTCTTGCATTTTTTTTCGTACGAGAAATCATCGAATTTAGCAATATTTTGACGTTTATCATTCCCTTTTCCTTTATGTGATTTAATCAAAATATCATCGAATTAGGCAATATTTTGCCGTTTTTCCACGTTTTTGTGAATTTTCAGTTTATTCGTATTAACTCAATAAATATACAATAAAAATGATGCAAACACATAATTGATTAGATTATAAACTTAAATACTTCATTTTCAATCATCTATTTGTTTCTATTTAAAATACTGAGTAAGATATTGAAAAGGGGAGAAATTCTGTTTTTATTGCATATATCGACGTTTCAGCCGGATTAGAGCGGTTTTACGTATACATCTTCCATCGGTAATATGAACGGAAAATCAGGAACATTTCAGTTAATTCTAATGAAACACATTGATTTTTATCATTTGTATTGGAAACAACATTGTCATATGTCTTTTCTTGGATCTAAATAATACGAAACCTTGCATTATGATTCGAAGTTAAAATCCTCAAATTTGGTATAATCGTGACTTTTTTCACGTTTTTCATGTAGTTTGATATTACGTAAATATATTCATTTTACCAATATTTCCATATTATTTCATGTAGTATCACGATATGTGATTTGGCCTTCAAATCTCGGAATTTCGCATAATATTGCATTTTAAGCAAGTTTTCTTGCATTTTGTTTCGTACGAGAAATCATCGAATTTAGCAATATTTTGACGTTTATCATTACCTTTTCCTTTATGTGATTTAATCAAAATATCATCGAATTAGGCAATATTTTGCCGTTTTTCCACGTTTTTGTGAATTTTCAGTTTATTAGTATTAATTCATTAAATATACAATAAAAATGATGCAAACACATAATTGATTAGATAGTAACCTTAAATACTTCATTTTCAATCATCTATTTGTTTCTCGTTAAAATACTGAGTGAGATATTGAAAAGGGGAGAAGTTCGGTTTTTATTGCATATATCGACGTTTCAGCCGGATTAGAGCGGTTTTACGTGTACATCTTCCATCGGTAATATGAACGGAAAATCAGGAACATTTCAGTTAATTCTAATGAAAACACATTGATTTTTATCATTTGTATTGGAAACAACATTGTCATATGTCTTTTCTTGGATATAAATAATACGAAACCTTTCATTATGATTCGAAGTTAAAATCCTCAAATTTGGTATAATCGTGACTTTTTTCACGTTTTTCATGTAGTTTGATATTACGTTAATATATTCATTTTTACCAATATTTCGATACTATTTCATGTAGTATCACGATATGTGATTTGGCCTTCAAATCTCGGAATTTCGCATAATATTGCATTTTAAGCAAGTTTTCTTGCATTTTGTTTCGTACGAGAAATCATCGAATTTAGCAATATTTTGACGTTTATCATTACCTTTTCCTTTATGTGATTTAATCAAAATATCATCGAATTAGGCAATATTTTGCCGTTTTTCCACGTTTTTGTGAATTTTCAGTTTATTAGTATTAATTCATTAAATATACAATAAAAATGATGCAAACACATAATTGATTAGATAGTAACCTTAAATACTTCATTTTCAATCATCTATTTGTTTCTCGTTAAAATACTGAGTGAGATATTGAAAAGGGGAGAAGTTCGGTTTTTATTGCATATATCGACGTTTCAGCCGGATTAGAGCGGTTTTACGTGTACATCTTCCATCGGTAATATGAACGGAAAATCAGGAACATTTCAGTTAATTCTAATGAAAACACATTGATTTTTATCATTTGTATTGGAAACAACATTGTCATATGTCTTTTCTTGGATATAAATAATACGAAACCTTTCATTATGATTCGAAGTTAAAATCCTCAAATTTGGTATAATCGTGACTTTTTTCACGTTTTTCATGTAGTTTGATATTACGTTAATATATTCATTTTTACCAATATTTCGATACTATTTCATGTAGTATCACGATATGTGATTTGGCCTTCAAATCTCAGAATTTCGCATAATATTGCATTTTAAGCAAGTTTTCTTGCATTTTGTTTCGTACGAGAAATCATCGAATTTAGCAATATTTTGACGTTTATCATTCCCTTTTCCTTTATGTGATTTAATCAAAATATCATCGAATTAGGCAATATTTTGCCGTTTTTCCACGTTTTTGTGAATTTTCAGTTTATTCGTATTAACTCAATAAATATACAATAAAAATGATGCAAACACATAATTGATTAGATTATAAACTTAAATACTTCATTTTCAATCATCTATTTGTTTCTATTTAAAATACTGAGTAAGATATTGAAAAGGGGAGAAATTCTGTTTTTATTGCATATATCGACGTTTCAGCCGGATTAGAGCGGTTTTACGTATACATCTTCCATCGGTAATATGAACGGAAAATCAGGAACATTTCAGTTAATTCTAATGAAACACATTGATTTTTATCATTTGTATTGGAAACAACATTGTCATATGTCTTTTCTTGGATCTAAATAATACGAAACCTTGCATTATGATTCGAAGTTAAAATCCTCAAATTTGGTATAATCGTGACTTTTTTCACGTTTTTCATGTAGTTTGATATTACGTAAATATATTCATTTTACCAATATTTCCATATTATTTCATGTAGTATCACGATATGTGATTTGGCCTTCAAATCTCGGAATTTCGCATAATATTGCATTTTAAGCAAGTTTTCTTGCATTTTGTTTCGTACGAGAAATCATCGAATTTAGCAATATTTTGACGTTTATCATTACCTTTTCCTTTATGTGATTTAATCAAAATATCATCGAATTAGGCAATATTTTGCCGTTTTTCCACGTTTTTGTGAATTTTCAGTTTATTAGTATTAATTCATTAAATATACAATAAAAATGATGCAAACACATAATTGATTAGATAGTAACCTTAAATACTTCATTTTCAATCATCTATTTGTTTCTCGTTAAAATACTGAGTGAGATATTGAAAAGGGGAGAAGTTCGGTTTTTATTGCATATATCGACGTTTCAGCCGGATTAGAGCGGTTTTACGTGTACATCTTCCATCGGTAATATGAACGGAAAATCAGGAACATTTCAGTTAATTCTAATGAAAACACATTGATTTTTATCATTTGTATTGGAAACAACATTGTCATATGTCTTTTCTTGGATATAAATAATACGAAACCTTTCATTATGATTCGAAGTTAAAATCCTCAAATTTGGTATAATCGTGACTTTTTTCACGTTTTTCATGTAGTTTGATATTACGTTAATATATTCATTTTTACCAATATTTCGATACTATTTCATGTAGTATCACGATATGTGATTTGGCCTTCAAATCTCGGAATTTCGCATAATATTGCATTTTAAGCAAGTTTTCTTGCATTTTGTTTCGTACGAGAAATCATCGAATTTAGCAATATTTTGACGTTTATCATTACCTTTTCCTTTATGTGATTTAATCAAAATATCATCGAATTAGGCAATATTTTGCCGTTTTTCCACGTTTTTGTGAATTTTCAGTTTATTAGTATTAATTCATTAAATATACAATAAAAATGATGCAAACACATAATTGATTAGATAGTAACCTTAAATACTTCATTTTCAATCATCTATTTGTTTCTCGTTAAAATACTGAGTGAGATATTGAAAAGGGGAGAAGTTCGGTTTTTATTGCATATATCGACGTTTCAGCCGGATTAGAGCGGTTTTACGTGTACATCTTCCATCGGTAATATGAACGGAAAATCAGGAACATTTCAGTTAATTCTAATGAAAACACATTGATTTTTATCATTTGTATTGGAAACAACATTGTCATATGTCTTTTCTTGGATATAAATAATACGAAACCTTTCATTATGATTCGAAGTTAAAATCCTCAAATTTGGTATAATCGTGACTTTTTTCACGTTTTTCATGTAGTTTGATATTACGTTAATATATTCATTTTTACCAATATTTCGATACTATTTCATGTAGTATCACGATATGTGATTTGGCCTTCAAATCTCAGAATTTCGCATAATATTGCATTTTAAGCAAGTTTTCTTGCATTTTGTTTCGTACGAGAAATCATCGAATTTAGCAATATTTTGACGTTTATCATTCCCTTTTCCTTTATGTGATTTAATCAAAATATCATCGAATTAGGCAATATTTTGCCGTTTTTCCACGTTTTTGTGAATTTTCAGTTTATTCGTATTAACTCAATAAATATACAATAAAAATGATGCAAACACATAATTGATTAGATTATAACCTTAAATACTTCATTTTCAATCATCTATTTGTTTCTCTTTAAAATACTGAGTAAGATATTGAAAAGGGGAGAAGTTCTGTTTTTATTGCATATATCGACGTTTCAGCCGGATTAGAGCGGTTTTACGTGTACATCTTCCATCGGTAATATGAACGGAAAATCAGGAACATTTCAGTTAATTCTAATGAAACACATTGATTTTTATCATTTGTATTGGAAACAACATTGTCATATGTCTTTTCTTGGATCTAAATAATACGAAACCTTAAATTATGATTCGAAGTTAAAATCCTCAAATTTGGTATAATCGTGACTTTTTTCACGTTTTTCATGTAGTTTGATATTACGTAAATATATTCATTTTACCAATATTTCCATACTATTTCATGTAGTATCACGATATATGATTTGGCCTTCAAATCTCGGAATTTCGCATAATATTGCATTTTAAGCAAGTTTTCTTGCATTTTGTTTCGTACGAGAAATCATCGAATTTAGCAATATTTTGACGTTTATCATTCCCTTTTCCTTTATGTGATTTAATCAAAATATCATCGAATTAGGCAATATTTTGCAGTTTTTCCACGTTTTTGTGAATTTTCAGTTTATTAGTATTAATTCATTAAATATACAATAAAAATGATGCAAACACATAATTGATTACATTATAACCTTAAATACTTCATTTTCAATCATCTATTTGTTTCTCGTTAAAATACTGAGTAAGATATTGAAAAGGGGAGAAGTTCGGTTTTTATTGCATATATCGACGTTTCAGCCGGAATAGAGTGGTTTTACGTGTACATCTTCCATCAGTAATATAAACGGAAAATCAGGAACATTTTAGTTAATTCTAATGAAAACACATTGATTATTATAATTTGTATTGGAAACAACATTGTCATATGTCTTTTCATGGATCTAAATAGTACGAAACCTCGCTTTATGATTCGAAGTTAAAATCCTCAAATTTGGTATAATAGTGACTTTTTTCACGTTTTTCATGTAGTTTGATATTACGTAAATATATTCATTTCTACCAATAATTCGATACTATTTCATGTAGTATCACGATATGTGATTTGGCCTTCAAATCTCAGAATTTCGCATAATATTGCATTTTAAGCAAGTTTTCTTGCATTTTGTTTCGTACGAGAAATCATCGAATTTAGCAATATTTTGACGTTTATCATTCCCTTTTCCTTTATGTGATTTAATCAAAATATCATCGAATTAGGCAATATTTTGCCGTTTTTCCACGTTTTTGTGAATTTTCAGTTTATTAGTAGTAATTCATTAAATATACAATAAAAATGATGTAAACACATAATTGATTAGATAGTAACCTTAAATACTTCATTTTCAATCATCTATTTGTTTCTCGTTAAAATACTGAGTGAGATATTGAAAAATGGAGAAGTTCGGTTTTTATTGCATATATCGACGTTTCAGCCGGATTAGAGCGGTTTTACGTGTACATCTTCCATCGGTAATATGAACGGAAAATCAGGAACATTTCAGTTAATTCTAATGAAAACACATTGATTTTTATAATTTGTATTGGAAACAACATTGTCATATGTCTTTTCTTGGATCTAAATAATACGAAACCTTGCATTATGATTCGAAGTTAAAATCCTCAAATTTGGTATAATAGTGACTTTTTTCACGTTTTTCATGTAGTTTGATATTACGTAAATATATTGATTTTAACCAATATTTCGATACTATTTCATGTAGTATCACGATATGTGATTTGGCCTTCAAATCTCAGAATTTCGCATAATATTGCATTTTAAGCAAGTTTTCTTGCATTTTGTTTCGTACGAGAAATCATCGAATTTAGCAATATTTTGACGTGTATCATTCCCTTTTCCTTTATGTGATTTAATCAAAATATCATCGAATTAGGCAATATTTTGCCGTTTTTCCACGTTTTTGTGAATTTTCAGTTTATTAGTATTAACTCAATAAATATACAATAAAAATTATGCAAACACATAATTGATTAGATTATAACCTTAAATACTTCATTTTCAATCATCTATTTGTTTCTATTTAAAATACTGAGTAAGATATTGAAAAGGGGAGAAGTTCTGTTTTTATTGCATATATCGACGTTTCAGCCGGATTAGAGCGGTTTTACGTGTACATCTTCCATCGGTAATATGAACGGAAAATCAGGAACATTTCAGTTAATTCTAATGAAAACACATTGATTTTTATAATTTGTATTGGAAACAACATTGTCATATGTCTTTTCTTGGATCTAAATAATACGAAACCTTGCATTATGATTCGAAGTTAAAATCCTCAAATTTGGTATAATAGTGACTTTTTTCACGTTTTTCATGTAGTTTGATATTACGTAAATATATTGATTTTAACCAATATTTCGATACTATTTCATGTAGTATCACGATATGTGATTTGGCCTTCAAATCTCAGAATTTCGCATAATATTGCATTTTAAGCAAGTTTTCTTGCATTTTGTTTCGTACGAGAAATCATCGAATTTAGCAATATTTTGACGTGTATCATTCCCTTTTCCTTTATGTGATTTAATCAAAATATCATCGAATTAGGCAATATTTTGCCGTTTTTCCACGTTTTTGTGAATTTTCAGTTTATTAGTATTAACTCAATAAATATACAATAAAAATTATGCAAACACATAATTGATTAGATTATAACCTTAAATACTTCATTTTCAATCATCTATTTGTTTCTATTTAAAATACTGAGTAAGATATTGAAAAGGGGAGAAGTTCTGTTTTTATTGCATATATCGACGTTTCAGCCGGATTAGAGCGGTTTTACGTGTACATCTTCCATCGGTAATATGAACGGAAAATCAGGAACATTTCAGTTAATTCTAATGAAACACATTGATTTTTATCATTTGTATTGGAAACAACATTGTCATATGTCTTTTCTTGGATCTAAATAATACGAAACCTTGCATTATGATTCGAAGTTAAAATCCTCAAATTTGGTATAATCGTGACTTTTTTCACGTTTTTCATGTAGTTTGATATTACGTAAATATATTCATTTTACCAATATTTCCATACTATTTCATGTAGTATCACGATATATGATTTGGCCTTCAAATCTCGGAATTTCGCATAATATTGCATTTTAAGCAAGTTTTCTTGCATTTTGTTTCGTACGAGAAATCATCGAATTTAGCAATATTTTGACGTTTATCATTCCCTTTTCCTTTATGTGATTTAATCAAAATATCATCGAATTAGGCAATATTTTGCCGTTTTTCCACGTTTTTGTGAATTTTCAGTTTATTAGTATTAACTCAATAAATATACAATAAAAATGATACAAACACATAATTGATTAGATTAGAACCTTAAATACTTCATTTTCAATCATCTATTTGTTTCTCTTTAAAATACTGAGTAAGATATTGAAGAGGGGAGAAGTTCTGTTTTTATTGCATATATCGACGTTTCAGCCGGATTAGAGCGGTTTTACGTGTACATCTTCCATCGGTAATATGAACGGAAAATCAGGAACATTTCAGTTAATTCTAATGAAACACATTGATTTTTATCATTTGTATTGGAAACAACATTGTCATATGTCTTTTCTTGGATCTAAATAATACGAAACCTTGCATTATGATTTAAAGTTAAAATCCTAAAATTTGATATAATAGTGACTTTTTTCACGTTTTTCATGTAGTTTGATATTACGTAAATATATTCATTTTTACCAATATTTCGATACTATTTCATGTAGTATCACGATATGTGATTTGGCCTTCAAATCTCGGAATTTCGCATAATATTGCATTTTAAGCAAGTTTTCTTGCATTTTGTTTCGTACGAGAAATCATCGAATTTAGCAATATTTTGACGTTTATCATTACCTTTTCCTTTATGTGATTTAATCAAAATATCATCGAATTAGGCAATATTTGGCCGTTTTTCCACGTTTTTGTGAATTTTCAGTTTATTAGTATTAATTCATTAAATATACAATAAAAATGATGCAAACACATAATTGATTAGATAGTAACCTTAAATACTTCATTTTCAATCATCTATTTGTTTCTCGTTAAAATACTGAGTAAGATATTGAAAAGGGGAGAAGTTCGGTTTTTATTGCATATATCGACGTTTCAGCCGGATTAGAGCGGTTTTACGTGTACATCTTCCATCGATAATATGAACAGAAAATCAGGAACATTTCAGTTAATTCAAATGAAAACACATTGATTTTTATCATTTGTATTGGAAACAACATTGTCATATGTCTTTTCTTGGATCTAAATAATACGAAACCTTGCATTATGATTCGAAGTTAAAATCCTCAAATTTGGTATAATCGTGACTTTTTTCACGTTTTTCATGTAGTTTGATATTACGTTAATATATTCATTTTTACCAATATTTCGATACTATTTCATGTAGTATCACGATATGTGATTTGGCCTTCAAATCTCAGAATTTCGCATAATATTGCATTTTAAGCAAGTTTTCTTGCATTTTGTTTCGTACGAGAAATCATCGAATTTAGCAATATTTTGACGTTTATCATTCCCTTTTCCTTTATGTGATTTAATCAAAATATCATCGAATTAGGCAATATTTTGCCGTTTTTCCACGTTTTTGTGAATTTTCAGTTTATTAGTATTAACTCAATAAATATACAATAAAAATGATGCAAACACATAATTGATTCGATTATAACCTTAAATACTTCATTTTCAATCATCTATTTGTTTCTCTTTAAAATACTGAGTAAGATATTGAAAAGGGGAGAAGTTCTGTTTTTATTGCATATATCGACGTTTCAGCCGGATTAGAGCGGTTTTACGTGTACATCTTCCATCGGTAATATGAACGGAAAATCAGGAACATTTCAGTTAATTCTAATGAAAACACATTGATTTTTATAATTTGTATTGGAAACAACATTATCATATGTCTTTTCTTGGATCTAAATAATACGAAACCTTGCATTATGATTCAAAGTTTAAATCCTCAAATTTGGTATAATAGTGACTTTTTTCAAGTTTTTCATGTAGTTTGATATTACGTAAATATATTGATTTTAACCAATATTTCGATACTATTTCAAGTAGTATCACGATATGTGATTTGGCCTTCAAATCTCAGAATTTCGCATAATATTGCATTTTAAGCAAGTTTTCTTGCATTTTGTTTCGTATGAGAAATCATCGAATTTAGCAATATTTTGACGTTTATCATTCCCTTTTCCTTTATGTGATTTAATCAAAATATCATCGAATTAGGCAATATTTTGCCGTTTTTCCACGTTTTTGTGAATTTTCAGTTTATTAGTATTAACTCAATAAATATACAATAAAAATGATGCAAACACATAATTGATTAGATTATAACCTTAAATACTTCATTTTCAATCATCTATTTGTTTCTATTTAAAATACTGAGTAAGATATTGAAAAGGGGAGAAGTTCTGTTTTTATTGCATATATCGACGTTTCAGCCGGATTAGAGCGGTTTTACGTGTACATCTTCCATCGGTAATATGAACGGAAAATCAGGAACATTTCAGTTAATTCTAATGAAACACATTGATTTTTATCATTTGTATTGGAAACAACATTGTCATATGTCTTTTCTTGGATCTAAATAATACGAAACCTTGCATTATGATTCGAAGTTAAAATCCTCAAATTTGGTATAATCGTGACTTTTTTCACGTTTTTCATGTAGTTTGATATTACGTAAATATATTCATTTTAACCAATATTTCGATACTATTTCATGTAGTATCACGATATGTGATTTGGCCTTCGAATCTCAGAATTTCGCATAATATTGCATTTTAAGCAAGTTTTCTTGCATTTTGTTTCGTACGAGAAATCATCGAATTTAGCAATATTTTGACGTGTATCATTCCCTTTTCCTTTATGTGATTTAATCAAAATATCATCGAATTAGGTAATATTTTGCCGTTTTTCCACGTTTTTGTGAATTTTCAGTTTATTAGTATTAACTCAATAAATATACAATAAAAATGATGCAAACACATAATTGATTCGATTATAACCTTAAATACTTCATTTTCAATCATCTATTTGTTTCTCTTTAAAATACTGAGTAAGATATTGAAAAGGGGAGAAGTTCTGTTTTTATTGCATATATCGACGTTTCAGCCGGATTAGAGCGGTTTTACGTGTACATCTTCCATCGGTAATATGAACGGAAAATCAGGAACATTTCAGTTAATTCTAATGAAAACACATTGATTTTTATAATTTGTATTGGAAACAACATTATCATATGTCTTTTCTTGGATCTAAATAATACGAAACCTTGCATTATGATTCGAAGTTTAAATCCTCAAATTTGGTATAATAGTGACTTTTTTCACGTTTTTCATGTAGTTTGATATTACGTAAATATATTGATTTTAACCAATATTTCGATACTATTTCAAGTAGTATCACGATATGTGATTTGGCCTTCAAATCTCAGAATTTCGCATAATATTGCATTTTAAGCAAGTTTTCTTGCATTTTGTTTCGTACGAGAAATCATCGAATTTAGCAATATTTTGACGTTTATCATTCCCTTTTCCTTTATGTGATTTAATCAAAATATCATCGAATTAGGCAATATTTTGCCGTTTTTCCACGTTTTTTGTGAATTTTCAGTTTATTAGTATTAACTCAATAAATATATAATAAAAATGATGCAAACACATAATTGATTAGACCTTAAATACTTCATTTTCAATCATCTATTTGTTTCTATTTAAAATACTGAGTAAGTTATTGAAAAGGGGAGAAGTTCTGTTTTTATTGCATATATCGACGTTTCAGCCGGATTAGAGCGGTTTTACGTGTACATCTTCCATCGGTAATATGAACGGAAAATCAGGAACATTTCAGTTAATTCTAATGAAACACATTGATTTTTATCATTTGTATTGGAAACAACATTGTCATATGTCTTTTCTTGGATCTAAATAATACGAAACCTTGCATTATGATTCGAAGTTAAAATCCTCAAATTTGGTATAATCGTGACTTTTTTCACGTTTTTCATGTAGTTTGATATTACGTAAATATATTCATTTTACCAATATTTCCATACTATTTCATGTAGTATCACGATATGTGATTTGGCCTTCAAATCTCGGAATTTCGCATAATATTGCATTTTAAGCAAGTTTTCTTGCATTTTGTTTCGTACGAGAAATCATCGAATTTAGCAATATTTTGACGTTTATCATTACCTTTTTCTTTATGTGATTTAATCAAAATATCATCGAATTAGGCAATATTTTGCCGTTTTTCCACGTTTTTGTGAATTTTCAGTTTATTAGTATTAACTCAATAAATATACATTAAAAATGATGCAAACACATAATTGATTAGATTAGAACCTTAAATACTTCATTTTCAATCATCTATTTGTTTCTCTTTAAAATACTGAGTAAGATATTGAAAAGGGGAGAAGTTCTGTTTTTATTGCATATATCGACGTTTCAGCCGGATTAGAGCGGTTTTACGTGTACATCTTCCATCGGTAATATGAACGGAAAATCAGGAACATTTCAGTTAATTCTAATGAAACACATTGATTTTTATCATTTGTATTGGAAACAACATTGTCATATGTCTTTTCTTGGATCTAAATAATACGAAACCTTGCATTATGATTCAAAGTTAAAATCCTAAAATTTGATATAATAGTGACTTTTTTCACGTTTTTCATGTAGTTTGATATTACGTAAATATATTCATTTTTACCAATATTTCGATACTATTTCATGTAGTATCACGATATGTGATTTGGCCTTCAAATCTCGGAATTTCGCATAATATTGCATTTTAAGCAAGTTTTCTTGCATTTTGTTTCGTACGAGAAATCATCGAATTTAGCAATATTTTGACGTTTATCATTACCTTTTTCTTTATGTGATTTAATCAAAATATCATCGAATTAGGCAATATTTTGCCGTTTTTCCACGTTTTTGTGAATTTTCAGTTTATTAGTATTAACTCAATAAATATACAATAAAAATGATGCAAACACATAATTGATTAGATTATAACCTTAAATACTTCATTTTCAATCATCTATTTGTTTCTATTTAAAATACTGAGTAAGATATTGAAAAGGGGAGAAGTTCTGTTTTTATTGCATATATCGACGTTTCAGCCGGATTAGAGCGGTTTTACGTGTACATCTTCCATCGGTAATATGAACGGAAAATCAGGAACATTTCAGTTAATTCTAATGAAACACATTGATTTTTATCATTTGTATTGGAAACAACATTGTCATATGTCTTTTCTTGGATCTAAATAATACGAAACCTTGCATTATGATTCGAAGTTAAAATCCTCAAATTTGGTATAATCGTGACTTTTTTCACGTTTTTCATGTAGTTTGATATTACGTAAATATATTCATTTTAACCAATATTTCGATACTATTTCATGTAGTATCACGATATGTGATTTGGCCTTCAAATCTCAGAATTTCGCATAATATTGCATTTTAAGCAAGTTTTCTTGCATTTTGTTTCGTACGAGAAATCATCGAATTTAGCAATATTTTGACGTGTATCATTCCCTTTTCCTTTATGTGATTTAATCAAAATATCATCGAATTAGGTAATATTTTGCCGTTTTTCCACGTTTTTGTGAATTTTCAGTTTATTAGTATTAACTCAATAAATATACAATAAAAATGATGCAAACACATAATTGATTCGATTATAACCTTAAATACTTCATTTTCAATCATCTATTTGTTTCTCTTTAAAATACTGAGTAAGATATTGAAAAGGGGAGAAGTTCTGTTTTTATTGCATATATCGACGTTTCAGCCGGATTAGAGCGGTTTTACGTGTACATCTTCCATCGGTAATATGAACGGAAAATCAGGAACATTTCAGTTAATTCTAATGAAAACACATTGATTTTTATAATTTGTATTGGAAACAACATTATCATATGTCTTTTCTTGGATCTAAATAATACGAAACCTTGCATTATGATTCGAAGTTTAAATCCTCAAATTTGGTATAATAGTGACTTTTTTCACGTTTTTCATGTAGTTTGATATTACGTAAATATATTGATTTTAACCAATATTTCGATACTATTTCAAGTAGTATCACGATATGTGATTTGGCCTTCAAATCTCAGAATTTCGCATAATATTGCATTTTAAGCAAGTTTTCTTGCATTTTGTTTCGTACGAGAAATCATCGAATTTAGCAATATTTTGACGTTTATCATTCCCTTTTCCTTTATGTGATTTAATCAAAATATCATCGAATTAGGCAATATTTTGCCGTTTTTCCACGTTTTTTGTGAATTTTCAGTTTATTAGTATTAACTCAATAAATATATAATAAAAATGATGCAAACACATAATTGATTAGACCTTAAATACTTCATTTTCAATCATCTATTTGTTTCTATTTAAAATACTGAGTAAGTTATTGAAAAGGGGAGAAGTTCTGTTTTTATTGCATATATCGACGTTTCATCCGGATTAGAGCGGTTTTACGTGTACATCTTCCATCGGTAATATGAACGGAAAATCAGGAACATTTCAGTTAATTCTAATGAAACACATTGATTTTTATCATTTGTATTGGAAACAACATTGTCATATGTCTTTTCTTGGATCTAAATAATACGAAACCTTGCATTATGATTCGAAGTTAAAATCCTCAAATTTGGTATAATCGTGACTTTTTTCACGTTTTTCATGTAGTTTGATATTACGTAAATATATTCATTTTACCAATATTTCCATACTATTTCATGTAGTATCACGATATGTGATTTGGCCTTCAAATCTCGGAATTTCGCATAATATTGCATTTTAAGCAAGTTTTCTTGCATTTTGTTTCGTACGAGAAATCATCGAATTTAGCAATATTTTGACGTTTATCATTACCTTTTTCTTTATGTGATTTAATCAAAATATCATCGAATTAGGCAATATTTTGCCGTTTTTCCACGTTTTTGTGAATTTTCAGTTTATTAGTATTAACTCAATAAATATACATTAAAAATGATGCAAACACATAATTGATTAGATTAGAACCTTAAATACTTCATTTTCAATCATCTATTTGTTTCTCTTTAAAATACTGAGTAAGATATTGAAAAGGGGAGAAGTTCTGTTTTTATTGCATATATCGACGTTTCAGCCGGATTAGAGCGGTTTTACGTGTACATCTTCCATCGGTAATATGAACGGAAAATCAGGAACATTTCAGTTAATTCTAATGAAACACATTGATTTTTATCATTTGTATTGGAAACAACATTGTCATATGTCTTTTCTTGGATCTAAATAATACGAAACCTTGCATTATGATTCGAAGTTAAAATCCTCAAATTTGGTATAATCGTGACTTTTTTCACGTTTTTCATGTAGTTTGATATTACGTTAATATATTCATTTTTACCAATATTTCGATACTATTTCATGTAGTATCACGATATGTGATTTGGCCTTCAAATCTCAGAATTTCGCATAATATTGCATTTTAAGCAAGTTTTCTTGCATTTTGTTTCGTACGAGAAATCATCGAATTTAGCAATATTTTGACGTTTATCATTCCCTTTTCCTTTATGTGATTTAATCAAAATATCATCGAATTAGGCAATATTTTGCCGTTTTTCCACGTTTTTGTGAATTTTCAGTTTTTTAGTATTAACTCAATAAATATACAATAAAAATGATGCAAACACATAATTGATTCGATTATAACCTTAAATACTTCATTTTCAATCATCTATTTGTTTCTCTTTAAAATACTGAGTAAGATATTGAAAAGGGGAGAAGTTCTGTTTTTATTGCATATATCGACGTTTCAGCCGGATTAGAGCGGTTTTACGTGTACATCTTCCATCGGTAATATGAACGGAAAATCAGGAACATTTCAGTTAATTCTAATGAAAACACATTGATTTTTATAATTTGTATTGGAAACAACATTATCATATGTCTTTTCTTGGATCTAAATAATACGAAACCTTGCATTATGATTCGAAGTTTAAATCCTCAAATTTGGTATAATAGTGACTTTTTTCACGTTTTTCATGTAGTTTGATATTACGTAAATATATTGATTTTAACCAATATTTCGATACTATTTCAAGTAGTATCACGATATGTGATTTGGCCTTCAAATCTCAGAATTTCGCATAATATTGCATTTTAAGCAAGTTTTCTTGCATTTTGTTTCGTACGAGAAATCATCGAATTTAGCAATATTTTGACGTTTATCATTCCCTTTTCCTTTATGTGATTTAATCAAAATATCATCGAATTAGGCAATATTTTGCCGTTTTTCCACGTTTTTGTGAATTTTCAGTTTATTAGTATTAACTCAATAAATATACAATAAAAATGATGCAAACACATAATTGATTAGATTATAACCTTAAATACTTCATTTTCAATCATCTATTTGTTTCTATTTAAAATACTGAGTAAGATATTGAAAAGGGGAGAAGTTCTGTTTTTATTGCATATATCGACGTTTCAGCCGGATTAGAGCGGTTTTACGTGTACATCTTCCATCGGTAATATGAACGGAAAATCAGGAACATTTCAGTTAATTCTAATGAAACACATTGATTTTTATCATTTGTATTGGAAACAACATTGTCATATGTCTTTTCTTGGATCTAAATAATACGAAACCTTGCATTATGATTCGAAGTTAAAATCCTCAAATTTGGTATAATTGTGACTTTTTTCACGTTTTTCATGTAGTTTGATATTACGTAAATATATTCATTTTACCAATATTTCCATACTATTTCATGTAGTATCACGGTATGTGATTTGGCCTTCAAATCTCGGAATTTCGCATAATATTGCATTTTAAGCAAGTTTTCTTGCATTTTGTTTCGTACGAGAAATCATCGAATTTAGCAATATTTTGACGTTTATCATTACCTTTTTCTTTATGTGATTTAATCAAAATATCATCGAATTAGGCAATATTTTGCCGTTTTTCCACGTTTTTGTGAATTTTCAGTTTATTAGTATTAATTCATTAAATATACAATAAAAATGATGCAAACACATAATTGATTAGATAGTAACCTTAAATACTTCATTTTCAATCATCTATTTGTTTCTCGTTAAAATACTGAGTGAGATATTGAAAAGGGGAGAAGTTCGGTTTTTATTGCATATATCGACGTTTCAGCCGGATTAGAGCGGTTTTACGTGTACATCTTCCATCGGTAATATGAACGGAAAATCAGGAACATTTCAGTTAATTCTAATGAAAACACATTGATTTTTATAATTTGTATTGGAAACAACATTGTCATATGTCTTTTCTTGGATCTAAATAATACGAAACCTTGCATTATGATTCGAAGTTAAAATCCTCAAATTTGGTATAATCGTGACTTTTTTCACGTTTTTCATGTAGTTTGATATTACGTAAATATATTCATTTTAACCAATATTTCGATACTATTTCATGTAGTATCACGATATGTGATTTGGCCTTCAAATCTCAGAATTTCGCATAATATTGCATTTTAAGCAAGTTTTCTTGCATTTTGTTTCGTACGAGAAATCATCGAATTTAGCAATATTTTGACGTGTATCATTCCCTTTTCCTTTATGTGATTTAATCAAAATATCATCGAATTAGGTAATATTTTGCCGTTTTTCCACGTTTTTGTGAATTTTCAGTTTATTAGTATTAACTCAATAAATATACAATAAAAATGATGCAAACACATAATTGATTCGATTATAACCTTAAATACTTCATTTTCAATCATCTATTTGTTTCTCTTTAAAATACTGAGTAAGATATTGAAAAGGGGAGAAGTTCTGTTTTTATTGCATATATCGACGTTTCAGCCGGATTAGAGCGGTTTTACGTGTACATCTTCCATCGGTAATATGAACGGAAAATCAGGAACATTTCAGTTAATTCTAATGAAAACACATTGATTTTTATAATTTGTATTGGAAACAACATTATCATATGTCTTTTCTTGGATCTAAATAATACGAAACCTTGCATTATGATTCGAAGTTTAAATCCTCAAATTTGGTATAATAGTGACTTTTTTCACGTTTTTCATGTAGTTTGATATTACGTAAATATATTGATTTTAACCAATATTTCGATACTATTTCAAGTAGTATCACGATATGTGATTTGGCCTTCAAATCTCAGAATTTCGCATAATATTGCATTTTAAGCAAGTTTTCTTGCATTTTGTTTCGTACGAGAAATCATCGAATTTAGCAATATTTTGACGTTTATCATTCCCTTTTCCTTTATGTGATTTAATCAAAATATCATCGAATTAGGCAATATTTTGCCGTTTTTTCCACGTTTTTTGTGAATTTTCAGTTTATTAGTATTAACTCAATAAATATATAATAAAAATGATGCAAACACATAATTGATTAGACCTTAAATACTTCATTTTCAATCATCTATTTGTTTCTATTTAAAATACTGAGTAAGTTATTGAAAAGGGGAGAAGTTCTGTTTTTATTGCATATATCGACGTTTCAGCCGGATTAGAGCGGTTTTACGTGTACATCTTCCATCGGTAATATGAACGGAAAATCAGGAACATTTCAGTTAATTCTAATGAAACACATTGATTTTTATCATTTGTATTGGAAACAACATTGTCATATGTCTTTTCTTGGATCTAAATAATACGAAACCTTGCATTATGATTCGAAGTTAAAATCCTCAAATTTGGTATAATCGTGACTTTTTTCACGTTTTTCATGTAGTTTGATATTACGTAAATATATTCATTTTACCAATATTTCCATACTATTTCATGTAGTATCACGATATGTGATTTGGCCTTCAAATCTCGGAATTTCGCATAATATTGCATTTTAAGCAAGTTTTCTTGCATTTTGTTTCGTACGAGAAATCATCGAATTTAGCAATATTTTGACGTTTATCATTACCTTTTTCTTTATGTGATTTAATCAAAATATCATCGAATTAGGCAATATTTTGCCGTTTTTCCACGTTTTTGTGAATTTTCAGTTTATTAGTATTAACTCAATAAATATACATTAAAAATGATGCAAACACATAATTGATTAGATTAGAACCTTAAATACTTCATTTTCAATCATCTATTTGTTTCTCTTTAAAATACTGAGTAAGATATTGAAAAGGGGAGAAGTTCTGTTTTTATTGCATATATCGACGTTTCAGCCGGATTAGAGCGGTTTTACGTGTACATCTTCCATCGGTAATATGAACGGAAAATCAGGAACATTTCAGTTAATTCTAATGAAACACATTGATTTTTATCATTTGTATTGGAAACAACATTGTCATATGTCTTTTCTTGGATCTAAATAATACGAAACCTTGCATTATGATTCGAAGTTAAAATCCTCAAATTTGGTATAATCGTGACTTTTTTCACGTTTTTCATGTAGTTTGATATTACGTTAATATATTCATTTTTACCAATATTTCGATACTATTTCATGTAGTATCACGATATGTGATTTGGCCTTCAAATCTCAGAATTTCGCATAATATTGCATTTTAAGCAAGTTTTCTTGCATTTTGTTTCGTACGAGAAATCATCGAATTTAGCAATATTTTGACGTTTATCATTCCCTTTTCCTTTATGTGATTTAATCAAAATATCATCGAATTAGGCAATATTTTGCCGTTTTTCCACGTTTTTGTGAATTTTCAGTTTTTTAGTATTAACTCAATAAATATACAATAAAAATGATGCAAACACATAATTGATTCGATTATAACCTTAAATACTTCATTTTCAATCATCTATTTGTTTCTCTTTAAAATACTGAGTAAGATATTGAAAAGGGGAGAAGTTCTGTTTTTATTGCATATATCGACGTTTCAGCCGGATTAGAGCGGTTTTACGTGTACATCTTCCATCGGTAATATGAACGGAAAATCAGGAACATTTCAGTTAATTCTAATGAAAACACATTGATTTTTATAATTTGTATTGGAAACAACATTATCATATGTCTTTTCTTGGATCTAAATAATACGAAACCTTGCATTATGATTCGAAGTTTAAATCCTCAAATTTGGTATAATAGTGACTTTTTTCACGTTTTTCATGTAGTTTGATATTACGTAAATATATTGATTTTAACCAATATTTCGATACTATTTCAAGTAGTATCACGATATGTGATTTGGCCTTCAAATCTCAGAATTTAGCATAATATTGCATTTTAAGCAAGTTTTCTTGCATTTTGTTTCGTACGAGAAATCATCGAATTTAGCAATATTTTGACGTTTATCATTCCCTTTTCCTTTATGTGATTTAATCAAAATATCATCGAATTAGGCAATATTTTGCCGTTTTTCCACGTTTTTGTGAATTTTCAGTTTATTAGTATTAACTCAATAAATATACAATAAAAATGATGCAAACACATAATTGATTAGATTATAACCTTAAATACTTCATTTTCAATCATCTATTTGTTTCTATTTAAAATACTGAGTAAGATATTGAAAAGGGGAGAAGTTCTGTTTTTATTGCATATATCGACGTTTCAGCCGGATTAGAGCGGTTTTACGTGTACATCTTCCATCGGTAATATGAACGGAAAATCAGGAACATTTCAGTTAATTCTAATGAAACACATTGATTTTTATCATTTGTATTGGAAACAACATTGTCATATGTCTTTTCTTGGATCTAAATAATACGAAACCTTGCATTATGATTCGAAGTTAAAATCCTCAAATTTGGTATAATTGTGACTTTTTTCACGTTTTTCATGTAGTTTGATATTACGTAAATATATTCATTTTACCAATATTTCCATACTATTTCATGTAGTATCACGGTATGTGATTTGGCCTTCAAATCTCGGAATTTCGCATAATATTGCATTTTAAGCAAGTTTTCTTGCATTTTGTTTCGTACGAGAAATCATCGAATTTAGCAATATTTTGACGTTTATCATTACCTTTTTCTTTATGTGATTTAATCAAAATATCATCGAATTAGGCAATATTTTGCCGTTTTTCCACGTTTTTGTGAATTTTCAGTTTATTAGTATTAATTCATTAAATATACAATAAAAATGATGCAAACACATAATTGATTAGATAGTAACCTTAAATACTTCATTTTCAATCATCTATTTGTTTCTCGTTAAAATACTGAGTGAGATATTGAAAAGGGGAGAAGTTCGGTTTTTATTGCATATATCGACGTTTCAGCCGGATTAGAGCGGTTTTACGTGTACATCTTCCATCGGTAATATGAACGGAAAATCAGGAACATTTCAGTTAATTCTAATGAAAACACATTGATTTTTATAATTTGTATTGGAAACAACATTGTCATATGTCTTTTCTTGGATCTAAATAATACGAAACCTTGCATTATGATTCGAAGTTAAAATCCTCAAATTTGGTATAATAGTGACTTTTTTCACGTTTTTCATGTAGTTTGATATTACGTAAATATATTGATTTTAACCAATATTTCGATACTATTTCATGTTGTATCACGATATGTGATTTGGCCTTCAAATCTCAGAATTTCGCATAATATTGCATTTTAAGCAAGTTTTCTTGCATTTTGTTTCGTACGAGAAATCATCGAATTTAGCAATATTTTGACGTGTATCATTCCCTTTTCCTTTAAGTGATTTAATCAAAATATCATCGAATTAGGCAATATTTTGCCGTTTTTCCACGTTTTTGTGAATTTTCAGTTTATTAGTATTAACTCAATAAATATACAATAAAAATGATGCAAACACATAATTGATTCGATTATAACTTTAAATACTTCATTTTCAATCATCTATTTGTTTCTCTTTAAAATACTGAGTAAGATATTGAAAAGGGGAGAAGTTCTGTTTTTATTGCATATATCGACGTTTCAGCCGGATTAGAGCGGTTTTACGTGTACATCTTCCATCGGTAATATGAACGGAAAATCAGGAACATTTCAGTTAATTCTAATGAAAACACATTGATTTTTATAATTTGTATTGGAAACAACATTATCATATGTCTTTTCTTGGATCTAAATAATACGAAACCTTGCATTATGATTCGAAGTTTAAATCCTCAAATTTGGTATAATAGTGACTTTTTTCACGTTTTTCATGTAGTTTGATATTACGTAAATATATTGATTTTAACCAATATTTCGATACTATTTCAAGTAGTATCACGATATGTGATTTGGCCTTCAAATCTCAGAATTTCGCATAATATTGCATTTTAAGCAAGTTTTCTTGCATTTTGTTTCGTACGAGAAATCATCGAATTTAGCAATATTTTGACGTTTATCATTCCCTTTTCCTTTATGTGATTTAATCAAAATATCATCGAATTAGGCAATATTTTGCCGTTTTTCCACGTTTTTGTGAATTTTCAGTTTATTAGTATTAACTCAATAAATATACAATAAAAATGATGCAAACACATAATTGATTAGATTATAACCTTAAATACTTAATTTTCAATCATCTATTTGTTTCTATTTAAAATACTGAGTAAGATATTGAAAAGGGGAGAAGTTCTGTTTTTATTGCATATATCGACGTTTCAGCCGGATTAGAGCGGTTTTACGTGTACATCTTCCATCGGTAATATGAACGGAAAATCAGGAACATTTCAGTTAATTCTAATGAAACACATTGATTTTTATCATTTGTATTGGAAACAACATTGTCATATGTCTTTTCTTGGATCTAAATAATACGAAACCTTGCATTATGATTCGAAGTTAAAATCCTCAAATTTGGTATAATCGTGACTTTTTTCACGTTTTTCATGTAGTTTGATATTAGTTAAATATATTTATTTTACCAATATTTCCATACTATTTCATGTAGTATCACGATATGTGATTTGGCCTTCAAATCTCGGAATTTCGCATAATATTGCATTTTAAGCAAGTTTTCTTGCATTTTGTTTCGTACGAGAAATCATCGAATTTAGCAATATTTTGACGTTTATCATTACCTTTTTCTTTATGTGATTTAATCAAAATATCATCGAATTAGGCAATATTTTGCCGTTTTTCCACGTTTTTGTGAATTTTCAGTTTATTAGTATTAATTCATTAAATATACAATAAAAATGATGCAAACACATAATTGATTAGATAGTAACCTTAAATACTTCATTTTCAATCATCTATTTGTTTCTCGTTAAAATACTGAGTGAGATATTGAAAAGGGGAGAAGTTCGGTTTTTATTGCATATATCGACGTTTCAGCCGGATTAGAGCGGTTTTACGTGTACATCTTCCATCGGTAATATGAACGGAAAATCAGGAACATTTCAGTTAATTCTAATGAAAACACATTGATTTTTATCATTTGTATTGGAAACAACATTGTCATATGTCTTTTCTTGGATCTAAATAATACGAAACCTTGCATTATGATTCGAAGTAAAATCCTCAAATTTGGTATAATCGTGACTTTTTTCACGTTTTTCATGTAGTTTGATATTACGTTAATATATTCATTTTTACCAATATTTCGATACTATTTCATGTAGTATCACGATATGTGATTTGGCCTTCAAATCTCAGAATTTCGCATAATATTGCATTTTAAGCAAGTTTTCTTGCATTTTGTTTCGTACGAGAAATCATCGAATTTAGCAATATTTTGACGTTTATCATTCCCTTTTCCTTTATGTGATTTAATCAAAATATCATCGAATTAGGCAATATTTTGCCGTTTTTCCACGTTTTTGTGAATTTTCAGTTTATTAGTATTAACTCAATAAATATACAATAAAAATGATGCAAACACATAATTGATTAGATTATAACCTTAAATACTTCATTTTCAATCATCTATTTGTTTCTCTTTAAAATACTGAGTAAGATATTGAAAAGGGGAGAAGTTCTGTTTTTATTGCATATATCGACGTTTCAGCCGGATTAGAGCGGTTTTACGTGTACATCTTCCATCGGTAATATGAACGGAAAATCAGGAACATTTCAGTTAATTCTAATGAAACACATTGATTTTTATCATTTGTATTGGAAACAACATTGTCATATGTCTTTTCTTGGATCTAAATAATACGAAACCTTGCATTATGATTCGAAGTTAAAATCCTCAAATTTGGTATAATCGTGACTTTTTTCACGTTTTTCATGTAGTTTGATATTACGTAAATATATTCATTTTACCAATATTTCCATACTATTTCATGTAGTATCACGATATATGATTTGGCCTTCAAATCTCGGAATTTCGCATAATATTGCATTTTAAGCAAGTTTTCTTGCATTTTGTTTCGTACGAGAAATCATCGAATTTAGCAATATTTTGACGTTTATCATTACCTTTTCCTTTATGTGATTTAATCAAAATATCATCGAATTAGGCAATATTTTGCCGTTTTTCCACGTTTTTGTGAATTTTCACTTTATTAGTATTAATTCATTAAATATACAATAAAAATGATGCAAACACATAATTGATTAGATTATAACCTTAAATACTTCATTTTCAATCATCTATTTGTTTCTCTTTAAAATACTGAGTAAGATATTGAAAAGGGGAGAAGTTCTGTTTTTATTGCATATATCGACGTTTCAGCCGGATTAGAGCGGTTTTACGTGTACATCTTTCATCGGTAATATGAACGGAAAATCAGGAACATTTCAGTTAATTCTAATGAAACACATTGATTTTTATCATTTGTATTAGAGACAACATTGTCATATGTCTTTTCTTGGATCTAAATAATACGAAACCTTGCATTATGATTCGAAGTTAAAATCCTAAAATTTGCTATAATAGTGACTTTTTTCACGTTTTTCATGTAGTTTGATATTACGTAAATATATTCATTTTTACCAATATTTCGATACTATTTCATGTAGTATCACGATATGTGATTTGGCCTTCAAATCTCGGAATTTCGCATAATATTGCATTTTAAGCAAGTTTTCTTGCATTTTGTTTCGTACGAGAAATCATCGAATTTAGCAATATTTTGACGTTTATCATTACCTTTTCCTTTATGTGATTTAATCAAAATATCATCGAATTAGGCAATATTTTGCCGTTTTTCCACGTTTTTGTGAATTTTCAGTTTATTAGTATTAATTCATTAAATATACAATAAAAATGATGCAAACACATAATTGATTAGATAGTAACCTTAAATACTTCATTTTCAATCATCTATTTGTTTCTCGTTAAAATACTGAGTAAGATATTGAAAAGGGGAGAAGTTCGGTTTTTATTGCATATATCGACGTTTCAGCCGGATTAGAGCGGTTTTACGTGTACATCTTCCATCGGTAATATGAACAGAAAATCAGGAACATTTCAGTTAATTCAAATGAAAACACATTGATTTTTATCATTTGTATTGGAAACAACATTGTCATATGTATTTTCTTGGATCTAAATTATACGAAACCTTGCATTATGATTCGAAGTTAAAATCCTCAAATTTGGTATAATCGTGACTTTTTTCACGTTTTTCATGTAGTTTGATATTACGTTACTATATTCATTTTTACCAATATTTCGATACTATTTCATGTAGTATCACGATATGTGATTTGGCCTTCAAATCTCAGAATTTCGCATAATATTGCATTTTAAGCAAGTTTTCTTGCATTTTGTTTCGTACGAGAAATCATCGAATTTAGCAATATTTTGACGTTTATCATTCCCTTTTCCTTTATGTGATTTAATCAAAATATCATCGAATTAGGCAATATTTTGCCGTTTTTCCACGTTTTTGTGAATTTTCAGTTTATTAGTATTAACTCAATAAATATACAATAAAAATGATGCAAACACATAATTGATTCGATTATAACCTTAAATACTTCATTTTCAATCATCTATTTGTTTCTCTTTAAAATACTGAGTAAGATATTGAAAAGGGGAGAAGTTCTGTTTTTATTGCATATATCGACGTTTCAGCCGGATTAGAGCGGTTTTACGTGTACATCTTCCATCGGTAATATGAACGGAAAATCAGGAACATTTCAGTTAATTCTAATGAAACACATTGATTTTTATCATTTGTATTGGAAACAACATTGTCATATGTCTTTTCTTGGATCTAAATAATACGAAACCTTGCATTATGATTCGAAGTTAAAATCCTCAAATTTGGTATAATCGTGACTTTTTTCACGTTTTTCATGTAGTTTGATATTACGTAAATATATTCATTTTACCAATATTTCCATACTATTTCATGTAGTATCACGATATATGATTTGGCCTTCAAATCTCGGAATTTCGCATAATATTGCATTTTAAGCAAGTTTTCTTGCATTTTGTTTCGTACGTTAAATCATCGAATTTAGCAATATTTTGACGTTTATCATTACCTTTTCCTTTATGTGATTTAATCAAAATATCATCGAATTAGGCAATATTTTGCCGTTTTTCCACGTTTTTGTGAATTTTCAGTTTATTAGTATTAATTCATTAAATATACAATAAAAATGATGCAAACACATAATTGATTAGATTATAACCTTAAATACTTCATTTTCAATCATCTATATGTTTCTCTTTAAAATACTGAGTAAGATATTGAAAAGGGGAGAAGTTCTGTTTTTATTGCATATATCGACGTTTCAGCCGGATTAGAGCGGTTTTACGTGTACATCTTCCATCGGTAATATGAACGGAAAATCAGGAACATTTCAGTTAATTCTAATGAAACACATTGATTTTTATCATTTGTATTGGAAACAACATTGTCATATGTCTTTTCTTGGATCTAAATAATACGAAACCTTGCATTATGATTCGAAGTTAAAATCCTAAAATTTGGTATAATCGTGACTTTTTTCACGTTTTTCATGTAGTTTGATATTACGTTAATATATTCATTTTTACCAATATTTCGATACTATTTCATGTAGTATCACGATATGTGATTTGGCCTTCAAATCTCAGAATTTCGCATAATATTGCATTTTAAGCAAGTTTTCTTGCATTTTGTTTCGTACGAGAAATCATCGAATTTAGCAATATTTTGACGTTTATCATTCCCTTTTCCTTTATGTGATTTAATCAAAATATCATCGAATTAGGCAATATTTTGCCGTTTTTCCACGTTTTTGTGAATTTTCAGTTTATTAGTATTAACTCAATAAATATACAATAAAAATGATGCAAACACATAATTGATTCGATTATAACCTTAAATACTTCATTTTCAATCATCTATTTGTTTCTCTTTAAAATACTGAGTAAGATATTGAAAAGGGGAGAAGTTCTGTTTTTATTGCATATATCGACGTTTCAGCCGGATTAGAGCGGTTTTACGTGTACATCTTCCATCGGTAATATGAACGGAAAATCAGGAACATTTCAGTTAATTCTAATGAAACACATTGATTTTTATCATTTGTATTGGAAACAACATTGTCATATGTCTTTTCTTGGATCTAAATAATACGAAACCTTGCATTATGATTCGAAGTTAAAATCCTCAAATTTGGTATAATCGTGACTTTTTTCACGTTTTTCATGTAGTTTGATATTACGTAAATATATTCATTTTACCAATATTTCCATACTATTTCATGTAGTATCACGATATATGATTTGGCCTTCAAATCTCGGAATTTCGCATAATATTGCATTTTAAGCAAGTTTTCTTGCATTTTGTTTCGTACGTTAAATCATCGAATTTAGCAATATTTTGACGTTTATCATTACCTTTTCCTTTATGTGATTTAATCAAAATATCATCGAATTAGGCAATATTTTGCCGTTTTTCCACGTTTTTGTGAATTTTCAGTTTATTAGTATTAATTCATTAAATATACAATAAAAATGATGCAAACACATAATTGATTAGATTATAACCTTAAATACTTCATTTTCAATCATCTATTTGTTTCTCTTTAAAATACTGAGTAAGATATTGAAAAGGGGAGAAGTTCTGTTTTTATTGCATATATCGACGTTTCAGCCGGATTAGAGCGGTTTTACGTGTACATCTTCCATCGGTAATATGAACGGAAAATCAGGAACATTTCAGTTAATTCTAATGAAACACATTGATTTTTATCATTTGTATTGGAAACAACATTGTCATATGTCTTTTCTTGGATCTAAATAATACGAAACCTTGCATTATGATTCGAAGTTAAAATCCTAAAATTTGGTATAATCGTGACTTTTTTCACGTTTTTCATGTAGTTTGATATTACGTTAATATATTCATTTTTACCAATATTTCGATACTATTTCATGTAGTATCACGATATGTGATTTGGCCTTCAAATCTCAGAATTTCGCATAATATTGCATTTTAAGCAAGTTTTCTTGCATTTTGTTTCGTACGAGAAATCATCGAATTTAGCAATATTTTGACGTTTATCATTCCCTTTTCCTTTATGTGATTTAATCAAAATATCATCGAATTAGGCAATATTTTGCCGTTTTTCCACGTTTTTGTGAATTTTCAGTTTATTAGTATTAACTCAATAAATATACAATAAAAATGATGCAAACACATAATTGATTAGATTATAACCTTAAATACTTCATTTTCAATCATCTATTTGTTTCTCTTTAAAATACTGAGTAAGATATTGAAAAGGGGAGAAGTTCTGTTTTTATTGCATATATCGACGTTTCAGCCGGATTAGAGCGGTTTTACGTGTACATCTTCCATCGGTAATATGAACGGAAAATCAGGAACATTTCAGTTAATTCTAATGAAACACATTGATTTTTATCATTTGTATTGGAAACAACATTGTCATATGTCTTTTCTTGGATCTAAATAATACGAAACCTTGCATTATGATTCGAAGTTAAAATCCTCAAATTTGGTATAATCGTGACTTTTTTCACGTTTTTCATGTAGTTTGATATTACGTAAATATATTCATTTTACCAATATTTCCATACTATTTCATGTAGTATCACGATATATGATTTGGCCTTCAAATCTCGGAATTTCGCATAATATTGCATTTTAAGCAAGTTTTCTTGCATTTTGTTTCGTACGAGAAATCATCGAATTTAGCAATATTTTGACGTTTATCATTACCTTTTCCTTTATGTGATTTAATCAAAATATCATCGAATTAGGCAATATTTTGCCGTTTTTCCACGTTTTTGTGAATTTTCAGTTTATTAGTATTAATTCATTAAATATACAATAAAATGATGCAAACACATAATTCATTAGATTATAACCTTAAATACTTCATTTTCAATCATCTATTTGTTTCTCTTTAAAATACTGAGTAAGATATTGAAAAGGGGAGAAGTTCTGTTTTTATTGCATATATCGACGTTTCAGCCGGATTAGAGCGGTTTTACGTGTACATCTTCCATCGGTAATATGAACGGAAAATCAGGAACATTTCAGTTAATTCTAATGAAACACATTGATTTTTATCCTTTGTATTGGAAACAACATTGTCATATGTCTTTTCTTGGATCTAAATAATACGAAACCTTGCATTATGATTCGAAGTTAAAATCCTAAAATTTGGTATAATCGTGACTTTTTTCACGTTTTTCATGTAGTTTGATATTACGTTAATATATTCATTTTTACCAATATTTCGATACTATTTCATGTAGTATCACGATATGTGATTTGGCCTTCAAATCTCAGAATTTCGCATAATATTGCATTTTAAGCAAGTTTTCTTGCATTTTGTTTCGTACGAGAAATCATCGAATTTAGCAATATTTTGACGTTTATCATTCCCTTTTCCTTTATGTGATTTAATCAAAATATCATCGAATTAGGCAATATTTTGCCGTTTTTCCACGTTTTTGTGAATTTTCAGTTTATTAGTATTAACTCAATAAATATACAATAAAAATGATGCAAACACATAATTGATTAGATTATAACCTTAAATACTTCATTTTCAATCATCTATTTGTTTCTCTTTAAAATACTGAGTAAGATATTGAAAAGGGGAGAAGTTCTGTTTTTATTGCATATATCGACGTTTCAGCCGGATTAGAGCGGTTTTACGTGTACATCTTCCATCGGTAATATGAACGGAAAATCAGGAACATTTCAGTTAATTCTAATGAAACACATTGATTTTTATCATTTGTATTGGAAACAACATTGTCATATGTCTTTTCTTGGATCTAAATAATACGAAACCTTGCATTATGATTCGAAGTTAAAATCCTCAAATTTGGTATAATCGTGACTTTTTTCACGTTTTTCATGAAGTTTGATATTACGTAAATATATTCATTTTACCAATATTTCCATACTATTTCATGTAGTATCACGATATATGATTTGGCCTTCAAATCTCGGAATTTCGCATAATATTGCATTTTAAGCAAGTTTTCTTGCATTTTGTTTCGTACGAGAAATCATCGAATTTAGCAATATTTTGACGTTTATCATTACCTTTTCCTTTATGTGATTTAATCAAAATATCATCGAATTAGGCAATATTTTGCCGTTTTTCCACGTTTTTGTGAATTTTCAGTTTATTAGTATTAATTCATTAAATATACAATAAAAATGATGCAAACACATAATTGATTAGATTATAACCTTAAATACTTCATTTTCAATCATCTATTTGTTTCTCTTTAAAATACTGAGTAAGATATTGAAAAGGGGAGAAGTTCTGTTTTTATTGCATATATCGACGTTTCAGCCGGATTAGAGCGGTTTTACGTGTACATCTTTCATCGGTAATATGAACGGAAAATCAGGAACATTTCAGTTAATTCTAATGAAACACATTGATTTTTATCATTTGTATTAGAAACAACATTGTCATATGTCTTTTCTTGGATCTAAATAATACGAAACCTTGCATTATGATTCGAAGTTAAAATCCTAAAATTTGCTATAATAGTGACTTTTTTCACGTTTTCATGTAGTTTGATATTACGTAAATATATTAATTTTTACCAATATTTCGATACTATTTCATGTAGTATCACGATATGTGATTTGGCCTTCAAATCTCGGAATTTCGCATAATATTGCATTTTAAGCAAGTTTTCTTGCATTTTGTTTCGTACGAGAAATCATCGAATTTAGCAATATTTTGACGTTTATCATTACCTTTTCCTTTATGTGATTTAATCAAAATATCATCGAATTAGGCAATATTTTGCCGTTTTTCCACGTTTTTGTGAATTTTCAGTTTATTAGTATTAATTCATTAAATATACAATAAAAATGATGCAAACACATAATTGATTAGATAGTAACCTTAAATACTTCATTTTCAATCATCTATTTGTTTCTCGTTAAAATACTGAGTGAGATATTGAAAAGGGGAGAAGTTCGGTTTTTATTGCATATATCGACGTTTCAGCCGGATTAGAGCGGTTTTACGTGTACATCTTCCATCGGTAATATGAACGGAAAATCAGGGAACATTTCAGTTAATTCTAATGAAAACACATTGATTTTTATAATTTGTATTGGAAACAACATTGTCATATGTCTTTTCTTGGATCTAAATAATACGAAACCTTGCATTATGATTCGAAGTTAAAATCCTCAAATTTGGTATAATAGTGACTTTTTTCACGTTTTTCATGTAGTTTGATATTACGTAAATATATTGATTTTTAACCAATATTTCGATACTATTTCATGTAGTATCACGATATGTGATTTGGCCTTCAATCTCAGAATTTCGCATAATATTGCATTTAAGCAAGTTTCTTGCATTTTGTTTCGTACGAGAAATCATCGAATTTAGCAATATTTTGACGTGTATCATATTCCTTTCGCTTTATGTGATTTAATCAAAAGATCATCGAATTAGGCAATATTTGTGCAGTTTTTCCACGTTTTTTGTGAATTTCAGTTTATTAGTATTAACTCAATAAATATACAATAAAAATGATGCAAACACATAAATTGATTAGATTATAACCTTAAATACTTCATTTTCAATCATCTATTTGTTTTCTATGTTAAAATACTGAGTAAGATATTGAAAAGGGAGAATGTTCTGTTTTTATTGCATATATCGACGTTTCAGCCGGATTAGAGGCGGTTTTAGCGTGTACATCTTCCATCGGTAATATTGAACAGAAAATCAGGAACATTTCAGTTAATTCTAATGAAAACACATTGATTTTTATCATTTGTATTGGAAACAACATTGTCATATGTCTTTTCTTGGATCTAAATAATACGAAAACCTTGCATTATGATTCGAAGTAAAATCCTCAAATTTGGTATAATAGTGACTTTTTTCACGTTTTTCATGTAGTTTGATATTACGTAAATATATTCATTTAACCAATATTTCCGATACTATTTCATGTAGTATCACGATATGTGATTTGGCCTTCAAATCTCAGGAATTTCACATAATATTGCATTTAAGCAAGTTTTCTTGCATTTTGTTTCGTACGAGAAATCATCGAATTTAGCAATATTTTGACGTTTATCATTACCTTTTCCTTTATGTGATTTAATCAAAATATCATCGAATTAGGCAATATTTTGCCGTTTTTCCACGTTTTTGTGATTTTCAGTTTATTAGTATTAATTCATTAAATATACAATAAAAATGATGCAAACACATAATTGATTAGATAGTAACCTTAATATACTTCATTTTCAATCATCTATTTGTTTCTCGTTAAAATACTGAGTGAGATATTGAAAAGGGGAGAAGTTCGGTTTTTATTGCATATATCGACGTTTCAGCCGGATTAGAGCGGTTTTACGTGTACATCTTCCATCGTATATAACGGAAAATCAGGAACATTTCAGTTAATTCTAATGAAAACACATTGATTTTTATCATTTGTATGGAAAACAACATTGTCATATGTCTTTTCTTGGATCTAAATAATACGAAACCTTGCATTATGATTCGAGAGTTAAAATCCTCAAATTGGTATAATCGTGACTTTTTTCACGTTTTCATGTAGTTTGATATTACGTTAATATATTCATTTTACCAATATTCCGATACTATTTCATGTAGTATCACGATTGTGATTTGGCCTTCAAATCTCGGAATTTCGCATATAATTGCATTTTAAGCAAGTTTTCTTGCATTTTGTTTCGTACGAGAAATCATCGAATTTAGCAATATTTTTGACGTTTATCATTACTTTTCCTTTATGTGATTTAATCAAAATATCATCGAATTAGGCAATATTTTGCCGTTTTTCCACGTTTTGTGAATTTTCAGTTTATTAGTATTAATTCATTAAATATACAATAAAAATGATGCAAAACACATAATTGATTAGATAGTAACCTTAAATACTTCATTTTCAATCATCTATTTGTTTCTCGTTGAAAATACTGAGTAAGATATTGAAAAGGGAGAAGTTCGGTTTTTATTGCATATATCGACGTTTCAGCCGGATTAGAGCGGTTTTACGTGTACATCTTCCATCGGTAATATGAACAGAAAATCAGGAACATTTCAGTTAATTCTAATGAAAACACATTGATTTTATCATTTGTATTGGAAACAACATTGTCATATGTCTTTTCTTGGATCTAAATAATACGAAACCTTGCATTATGATTCGAAGTTTAAATCCTCAAATTTGGTATAATAGTGACTTTTTTCACGTTTTTCATGTAGTTTATTACGTAAATATATTCATTTTACCAATATTTCGATACTATTTCATGTAGTATCACGATATGTGATTTGGCCTTCAAATCTCAGAATTTCGCATAATATTGCATTTTAAGCAAGTTTCTTGCATTTTGTCGTACGAGAAATCATCGAATTTAGCAATATTTTGACGTTTATCATTCCCTTTCCTTTATGTGATTTAATCAAAATATCATCGAATTAGGCAATATTTTGCCGTTTTCCACGTTTTGTGAATTTTCAGTTTATTAGTATTAACTCAATAAATATACAATAAAAATGATGCAAACACATAATTGATTAGATTATAACCTTAAATACTTCATTTTCAATCATCTATTTGTTTCTCTTTAAAATACTGAGTTAAGATATTGAAAAGGGGAGAAGTCTGTTTTTATTGCATATATCGACGTTTCAGCCGGATTAGAGCGGTTTTACGTGTACATCTTCCATCGGTAATATGAACGGAAAATCAGGAACATTTGCAGTTAATTCTAATGAAAACACATTGATTTTTATCATTTGTATTGGAAACAACATTGTCATATGTCTTTTCTTGGATCTAAATAATACGAAACCTTGCATTATGATTCGAAGTTAAAATCTCAAATTGGTATAATCGTGACTTTTTTCACGTTTTTCATGTAGTTTGATATTACGTAAATATATTCATTTTACCAATATTTCCATACTATTTCATGTAGTATCACGATATGTGATTTGGCCTTAAATCTCGAATTTCGCATAATATTGCATTTTAAGCAAGTTTTCTTGCATTTGTTTCGTACGAGAAATCATCGAATTTAGCAATATTTTGACGTTTATCATTACCTTTTCCTTTATGTGATTTAATCAAAATATCATCGAATTAGGCAATATTTTGCCGTTTTTCCACGTTTTTGTGAATTTTCAGTTTTAGTATTAATTCATTAAATATACAATAAAAATGATGCAAACACATAATTGATTAGATAGTAACCTTAAATACTTCATTTTCAATCATCTATTGTTTTCTCGTTAAAATACTGAGTGATATTGAAAAGGGAGAAGTTCGGTTTTATTGCATATATCGACGTTTCAGCCGGTTAGAGCGGTTTTACGTGTACATCTTCCATCGGTAATATGAACGGAAAATCAGGAACATTTCAGTTAATTCTAATGAAAACACATTGATTTTTATAATTTGTATTGGAAACAACATTGTCATATGTCTTTTCTTGGATCAAATAATACGAAACCTTGCATTATGATTCGAAGTTAAAATCCTCAAATTTGGTATAATAGTGACTTTTTTCACGTTTTTCATGTAGTTTGATATTACGTAAATATATTTTTTACCAATATTTCGATACTATTTCATGTAGTATCACGATATGTGATTGGCCTTCAAATCTCAGAATTTCGCATATATTGCATTTTAAGCAAGTTTTTCTTGCATTTTGTTTCGTACGAGAAATCATCGAATTTAGCAATATTTTGACGTTATCATTCCCTTTTCCTTTATGTGATTTAATCAAAATATCATCGAATTAGGCAAATTTTGCCGTTTTTCACGTTTTTGTGAATTTTCAGTTTATTAGTATTAATTCAATAAATATACAATAAAAATGATGCAAACACATAATTGATTAGATAGTAACCTTAAATACTCATTTTCAATCATCTATTTGTTTCTCTTAAAATACTGAGTAAGATATTGAAAAGGGGAGAAGTTCTGTTTTTATTGCATATATCGACGTTTCAGCCGGATTAGAGCGGTTTTACGTGTACATCTTCCATCGGTAATATGAACGGAAAATCAGGAACATTTCAGTTAATTCTAATGAAAAACACATTGATTTTTATCATTTGTATTGGAAACAACATTGTCATATGTCTTTTCTTGGATCTAAATAATACGAAACCTTGCATTATGATTCGAAGTTTAAAATCCTCAAATTTGGTATAATCGTGACTTTTTTCACGTTTTTCATGTAGTTTGATATTACGTAAATATATTCATTTTACCAATATTTCGATACTATTTCATGTAGTATCACGATATGTGATTTGGCCTTCAAATCTCAGAATTTCGCATAATATTGCATTTTAAGCAAGTTTTCTTGCATTTTGTTTCGTACGAGAAATCATCGAATTTAGCAATATTTTGACGTTTATCATTCCCTTTTCCTTTATGTGATTTAATCAAAATATCATCGAATTAGGCAATATTTTGCCGTTTTTCACGTTTTGTGAATTTTCAGTTTATTAGTATTAATCAATAAATATACAATAAAAATGATGCAAACACATAATTGATTAGATTATAACCTTAAATACTTCATTTTCAATCATCTATTTGTTTCTCTTTAAAATACTGAGTAAGATATTGAAAAGGGGAGAAGTTCGTTTTTATTGCATATATCGACGTTTCAGCCGGATTAGAGCGGTTTTACGTGTACATCTTCCATCGGTAATATGAACGGAAAATCAGGAACATTTCAGTTAATTCTAATGAAAACACATTGATTTTTATCATTTGTATTGGAAACAACATTGTCATATGTCTTTTCTTGGATCTAAAAATACGAAACCTTGCATTATGATTCGAAGTTAAAATCCTCAAATTTGGTATAATCGTGACTTTTTTCACGTTTTTCATGTAGTTGATATTACGTAAATATATTCATTTTTACCAATATTTCCATACTATTTCATGTAGTATCACGATATGATTTGGCCTTCAAATCTCAGAATTCGCATAATATTGCATTTTAAGCAAGTTTTCTTGCATTTGTTTCGTACGAGAAATCATCGAATTTAGCAATATTTTGACGTTTATCATTCCCTTTTCCTTTATGTGATTTAATCAAAATATCATCGAATTAGGCAATATTTTGCCGTTTTTCCACGTTTTTTGTGAATTTTCAGTTATTAGTATTAACTTCATTAAATATACAATAAAAATGATGCAAACACATAATTGATTAGATTATAACCTTAAATACTTCATTTTCAATCATCTATTTGTTTCTCTTTAAATACTGAGTAAGATATTGAAAAGGGGAGAAGTTCGGTTTTTATTGCATATATCGACGTTTCAGCCGGATT